>NW_022589737.1:15535337-15593256 GCF_004348235.1 Phoca vitulina
AAACATCGCCAAAGGCAAGGGAAGCAAGGGCAAAAATGAACTCTTGGGACTTCATCAAGATAAAAAGCTTTTGCACAGCAAAAGAAACAGTCAACAAAACCAAAAGACAACTGACAGAATGGGAGAAGATATTTGCAAATGACATATCAGATAAAGGGCTAGTATCCAAAATCTATAAAGAACTTATCAAACTCAACACCCAAAGAACAAAGAATCCAATCAAGAAATGGGCAGAAGACATGAACAGACATTTCTGCAAAGAAGACATCCAAATGGCCAACAGACACATGAAAAAGTGCTCAACATCGCTTGGCATCAGGGAAATCCAAATCAAAACCTCAATGAGATACCACCTCACACCAGTCAGAATGGCTAAAATTAACAAATCAGGAAAGGACAGATGTTGGCGGGGATGCGGAGAAAGGGGAACCCTCCTACACTGTTGGTGGGAATGCAAGCTGGTACAACCACTCTTGAAAATAGTATGGAGGTTCCTCAAAAAGTTGAAGATAGAGCTACCGTACGATCCAGCAATTGCACTACTGGGTATTTACCCCAAAGATACAAATGTAGGGATCCGAAGGGGTACGTGCACCCCGATGTTCATAGCAGCAAGAGCCAAGATGTCCATCGACAGATGAATGGATAAAGAAGAAGTGGTATATATATACAATGGAATATTTTGCAGCCATCAAAAGGAATGGGATCTTGCCATTTGCAACGACGTGGATGGAACTGGAAGGTATTATGCTGAGCGAAATAAGTCAATCAGAGAAAGACATGTATCATATGACCTCACTGATATGAGGAATTCTTAATCTCAGGAAACAAACTGAGGGTTGCTGGTGTGGGGGTTGGGGTGGGAGGGATGGGATGGCTGGGTGATAGACACTGGGGAGAGTATGTGCTATGGTGAGTGCTGTGAATTGTGCAAGACTGTTGAATCACAGATCTGTACCTCTGAAACAAATAATACATTATATGTTAAGAAAAAAAAAAAAAAGAAAGAGTTTGCAGGAGGGGAAGAATGAAGGGGGGGAAATCGGAAGGGGAGATGAACCATGAGAGACGATGGACTCTGAAGAACAAATTGAGGGTTCTAGTGGGGAGGGGGGCGGGAGAATGGGTTAGCCTGGTGATTGGGTATTAAAGAGGGCACATTCTGCATGGAGTAGTGGGTGTTATGCACAAACAAGAATCATGGAACGCTACATCAAAAACTAATGATGTAATGTATGGTGATTAACATAACAATAAAAAAATTAAAAAAAAAGGAACCAGGGCTCCTTATTAAATGGATGATTCTAAAATTGGGACAGGAAATATGTAGAATGAGTCTGGAGTTTCTTACAGTGCCAGATAGTAGGAATGTACTCCACTAAAGATATTCGTGCCACTCTGAAATAAAGTTTTTTGTTCATGTTGGAGGTTATATCTCCAACTGGAATTGATAGGTTAGGATATCAAGGTTGGGGTCCCTTCACTTGGCCATTTCATTCATCCCATCTGGGGTCTTGGCAAAGGGAGATCATTTGTCTGGTTGTCAATGGCTACACACATGATATAAAGGTTTTGAGAGAATGCAGCACATCAGAGAGACTATTAGACTGACCATAAACAGAATAATACCCAATGTTTGGAGGGATCTCTGAAGCCTTGGTACCTATGACCCAGACAAATGTAGATAAAATAGATCAAAGAATGATCCCATCAAAGAAGTAATGTGGCTTGTTTAGTGATTTTATGTAGCTGAGTGTTAATTTCCTCAGAAGTGTTAGTCCCAGTGCAGCAAGTGGTATTGGTTACATCACACACATCCTTTTGCATAGCTAAAAGATAATTAAGGGTTATCATATTATCAAGAACAACTTTGGCTAGAAAGTCTAGGAATTTTTGTTGGGCAGCTATTGCTTTAGAAGTAGGTTCTGTGATATTGTCAAGAGTTAGAAGTTCCTGATCACAGTCTTATTTATATTTACTCCTAGTCAGGGGAGAAAGATCTGCCAAAAGAAGTGATTTTGAATCATCAATGCCTCCTGGTAATTCCCATTTGAGAATGTAATGGAGGTTGATAGGTACGACCCAACATAAAGTCTCAGTTTGGTTGTGGACAGTCAGAGATGACACTAGGCAGCTCAGATCACAGCTTCTGATCATTTTCCATCTATTTAAACATTGAGCTGGCCATGCATGAGGGGGTGCTACTCCTTACATAAAGATAAACCTGGAGGCGCATACATGGTACTGCCAAAAGAGGTCTTCCCATGGCATTGGGATAGGAGTTCAGAGTGATCGGACAAAGCTTCAAATTAGAAAAATTACAAGCCTAGAAGCCTCCTAAGATCTAAGGGTCTGTATCTCACACAGACATTATTTTTCTGATTTGTCTTTCTATTACAGAGCTGAGATACAAAGCTTCCTGACTTTGGAGTTGTTAGCTAAAGGCAGGGATACTGATTTGCAGGGTCAGGGTTAGAGAGTCTGACACAATGGAGAGAGGGCTTAGTTGGTCTGGAGAAACTAAAACTCAGAGAGAAGTTTGTCACCAAACTTCTTATCTATAAATATTAATCTTATATCTGTTTAATTTACTTGATTTTAATAATTATGATTAGATTACTTGTGAAAGTTTCATAAGACATTAAATGGCTAAATATCATCCTAAATTATCTTTCTTGCTGACAAACTCTGTAACAGAGAAATCACTAGTATTTGACTTTTCATAAACCTAGGTAGAATAAAAGTTTATGTCTGCATTATATTTAATGCTTATAACTCTAAAGACAAGCCTGTTAAATTAAATCAATCAACAAACTAGCTTTTACTTACCAAAGATTATCCTAGATCATGTAAACTTAAAAAACATTTGCTTAGTTTCTATATTTCTGAGAGTATACTTGATTTACATAAACATTTAATTTTCTTTAAGCCAATTAAATAGAGCTCTTCATAAATTAATTTTGGCAATACCATCTGGAAGTAGGAAAAAACACATTAATAACACACATACGTAGGCATACACAAACATACAGACAAAAAGATCTTATAGGTTTTGTTTTAAAATTTTAACCCTGAGACAGGCATAATAATGCAAAACTCACTAATTTGTAAAAGAACAGTGGGATCCAAATTGTGTTTCTGGGAGATGGAATACGTTAAGTTTACCTGCTCAGATTGCTTAAACGTTTTACTAATATTTGTGGAGAAGACCTTTAGGATATTTCTTTTGCCTAGGTTCCAAATAACCTTTCTTTTTTGCCCTGATAATTACTTCCCTGAAGTGTGAATTTCAAAGAGGTGGCTAGATAAGTGTTTCTAGAGAAGACCAAGTAGAATATTTAAACTCAAAGTCATGGGAAAAAATGCAAGTTCCTCTAAAAAAAGCTTTTGTTTCCTAAATTCAAATTTTCACAATAGCTACAAGTCTTTTGAGATAAATAGGGGAAGTTTGGGATTTGTAAAAAGGATTTGGGGGGCAGAGGTGTTGACAGAAAAAGAGAACTACAGGCCAGTATCTCTGATGAGCATAGAGGCAAAAATACTTAACACAATACCAGCAAACTGAATCCAACAATAGATTTAAAAAATCACTCACCACAATCAAGTGGGATTTATTCCCAGGATTCAATGGGATTGAATCCCACTGATTCAATCAATGTGATACATCACATCAATAAGAGAAAGGATAAAAACTATATGATCATTTCAATAGATACAGAAAAAGCATTTGACAAAATACAATATCCATTCATGATAAAAAACCCTCAACAAAGTAGGTTTAGAGGGAACATACCTCAACATAATAAAAGCCTTATATAAAAAAACTGACAGTAAACAACATACTCAATGAGGAAAAACTGAGGGCTTTTCCCCTAAAGTCAGGAACAAGACAAGGATGTCCACTATGACCACTTGTAATCAACATAGTACTGGAAGTCCTGCCCACAGCAATCAGACAACAAAAGGAAATAAAAAGCATCCAAAAAACTTCCACTATTTGCAGATGACATGATACTAGAGAAAACCCTAAAAACTCCACCAAAAAAGCTACTAGAACTGATAAATGAATTCAATAAAGTGGCAGGAAACAAAATCAATGTACAGAAATCTGTTGCATTTCTATACACCAATATAAAGTAACAGAAAGAGAAACTAAGAAAACAATCCTATTTACAACTGCACAAAAAAATAATAAGATGCATAGGAATAAACCTAACAAAAGAGGTGAAAAACCTGTATCTGAAAACTATAAACTATTGATGAAAGAAATTGAAGAAGACACAAAGAAATGGAAACACATTCCATGCTCATGGATTGGAAGAACAAATATTAAAATGTCTATACTACCCAAAGTAATCTACAGATTTATTGCAATCCGTATCAAAATACCAACAGTATTTCTCACCGAACCAGAAAAAATAATCCTTAAATTTGTATGGAACTACAAAAGATGTTGAATAGCCAAAACAATCTTGGAAAAGAAAAGCAAAGTTGGAGGCATCACAGGACCAGACTTCAAGTTACATTACAAAGCTGTAGTGATCAAAACAGTATGGTACTAACACAAAAATAAATACATATATCAATAGAACAGAACTATTGGGACTAATCCAAAAACAAAAACAAACAAACAAAAAAAAAAAACTTCTACACAGTGACAAAAACAATCAAGAGAATTAAAAGGCAACCTGGTGAATGAGAGAAGACATTTGCAAAGGACATCTTTGATAAAGGGTTAGTATTCAAAATATATAAATATTTTATACAACTCAATACCTAAAAAACAGATAATCCGATCAAAATTGGGCAGAAGACATGAACAGACATTTCTCCAAAGAAGAAATTTAGGTGGCCAACAGAGACGAAAAGATGCTCAACATCACTCATCATCAGGGAAATGCAAATCAAAACACAAAGAAATACCACTTCACATCTGTCAGATGGCTAAAATAAAAAACTCAAGAAACAGGCACATCTGGGTGGCTCAGTCAGTTAAGTATCTGCCTTCGGCTCAGGTCATGATCCCAGGGTCCTGGAATCTAGTCCCCCATCAGGTTCCTTGCTTAGCGGCGAGCCTGCTTCTCCCTCTGCCTGCCACTCTCCCTGCTTGTGCTTTCTCTCTCTCCCTCTGACAAATAAATAAATAAAATCTTTAAAAAAAAAAAGGAAACTCAAGAAACAAGTGTTGGCAAGGATGTGGGGATAAGGAAACCCTCTTGCACTGTTGGTGGGAATGCAAACTGGTGCAGCCACTGTGGAAAACAGTATGGAGATTCCTAAAAAATTTAAAAATAGAACTACCTTACAATCCAGTAATCACACTACTGGGTATTACCCCAAAATACGAAAACACTAATTCAAAGGATATATGCACCCCTGTGTTTATAGCAGCATTATTTTCAATAGCCAAATTATGGAAGCAGCCCATATGACCATGGACAGATGAATGGATAAATAAGATAAAGATATATATGATAGAATGTTATTCAGCCATAAAAAAATATATGAAATCTTACCATTTGCAATGGCATGGATGGAGCTAGAGAGTACAATGCTAAGCTAAATAAGTAAGAGAAAGACAAATACCATCTGATTTCACTCATATGTGGAATTTAAGAAACAAAACAAACGAGCAAAGAAAAAAAAAAAAGAGGGAGAAAGACAAACCAAGAAACAGATTCTTAACTATAGAGAACAAATTGATGGTCACCAAAGGGGAGAGGGTGGTGGAGGGTGTTGAGTGAAATAAGTGATAGGGATTAAGGAATACACTGGTGATGAGCACTGGGTGATGTATGGAGTTGTTGAATCACTATATTGTGCCCCTGAAACTATTACACTGTGTGTTAACTACACGGGAATTAAAAATTTTAAAGAAAGATAGGTGGGCTTTGAATTGCTTCTATAGCTGCATTTACGTTCTATAAAGACTCAATTTATAAGACAAGGACAGTTTTTAATTACTAAAAGAATAATTGGGTTACAACCTAAATGATATTAAGGGGCTGACCTACCCATTCAACTCAATTATCTTCAATTTGCTTCTTTATATCATAAATATCTTCAACTAAAATAGAAATCAAAAGATTCCTTGTTCTAAATTTAGAACTGTTTGTCTTTGGGATGTTTTTCTTTCCCTCTGGGTACACAGTTTCATTTAACTTAGGGGAAAATGTCTTAAAAAAAAAGAAGTTCCAATCAGTTTCAGAATATCAGCTTTCAACTTGGCCAACTTCTGATTGTTGAGCTACTTTAAAAAATTTCTTTCAAATATTTTACCCATTTTCAGCCAGGACAAACAGTAAATATTCCTGGCAGTATTGAACAACCCCATGGACCCAGCAGGTATCCTCAAAGAAGGTTCAAATGATATTACCCTCCCAAGATCCAGAGCCACTTTCAAAGTTAGCCAAAAGACAGAAAGATTTAGACAATTCCCCTGAATGCTGGAAAACCACTGTGGGATCCCAGCTGCAAATGACGCGCAACCCACATTTCTGTCTGGCCATATTTTGGGGGCCCCCAACCTACTGGTTTCCAAGTCAAGTTCTCAGGACATATGAGACAAACAAGAAGGAAATAGTGATCTCTGGGATTACTCTGGGATCATCAGCAACCAATGGGTTTCTCAAAACCAAATACATAAAAGTCTGAATTTTGAGAGGAAAGGACAATGTGAAATTTTATTTTCCTCTCTCAGCTGAGCAATACAGGGATCCAGGAGAGCGCTGTCTCTGATAAGAAGTCTCATCCTTGACTAGCTTCTGCCAGTTTTCCCAGGATCCCACATGCTGGTACGAGAGTGACTGGGGTTTTATGAAGAGAGTATAGTTCCAGTATCTACCAGAATTTGGCAGGATTTTCCATTTATTTTAATTTTAGTTTCCCGTTGGCTGTTTAAGGGAAAAACTATTAGCAAGTTACCAGAGAATCCTTCAGAGTACCATCAACCCTGGGAGTGGCCCATATGGAGACCCCTTTTTGAGAGTAGATATGTGGTCATTTGAGTTGATGTGGGAAGATTTGACTTTTGTTTACAGTCTTGTGGTCTGTTCAGAGTAGAAAGGCAATTCAGACAGTGGTTTAGTAGTGGATTAGTAGTAGTTTACGCAGGTAAACTAGGATACAGGGGAGTAGTAGGAGTCATGTCAGTCTTACCATCTCTTTTGTTTTATGTACCTCTTCAATTTTTCATTAGCCCTTGCAATGAATCTTTTAATGAAGTTATTTCGGAATCTTTGAAGCCTTTTGGAGGCTTCTGCATGCCAATCAAAATAGGTATCTTCTTTTTTTTTTTTAATTTTATTTATTTTTTTGCCAGAGAGAGACACAGTGAGAGAGGGAACACAAGCAGGGGGAGTGGGAGAGGGAGAAGCAGGCTTCCCACCGAGCAGGGAGCCTGATGCGGGGCTCGATCCCAGGACCCTGGGATCATGACCTAAGCCAAAGGCAGACGCTTAACGACTGAGCCACCCAGGCGCCCCTCAAAATAGGTATCTTATTCTGTTTCTTTAATTTGGGAACGCTCACTTCCAAGTGTACATTTTAAATAAATAATCTTGTCTAGTTAAAACACTGTACATAATGGTCATTGTAATTCTAGGTCATTTAGTAAGATTTTTGCCATTTTTATAGATATCTTCAGTTACCAGGATGACAGTTCTTAGACATAAAAAAAAAAAAAGTTGTGCCAGAAAGTAACATTCTTGATTCTTTGCAACTTGAGGATATCATTTTATTAGCTAAGCCTTGGGTTTCTTAGAACCAAATTAATAACTAGGAGGAATATGACACTGGGGTGGAGATTTTGTGGTGTTTTACAGTGTACCTCAGTATACAGAAATTTCCTGAGGTGGGTGGGTAACCTAATGTAAACCTAACTTTTTCTGTGAACAACTTATCTTAGCATGGGAGTCTTAGAGCAAAGAGGTGAGCATCTAACAGCTTTTTAAGTGCTTAACTTGTGCCCACCAATTTTGCAGCTTTGACTTCTAAGATTCCCATTCATAATAAATCTATTATTCCTTTCATGAGAAGATTTTGAACTTGTGCTTACTTAGATTTTGATGTATCATTGGTCAAAAAAAAGTTCAAATTTTTTGTTTGTTTTACTTCATTTCCCCAAGTCTCCTAGTGGTTTATGCTGTGGACTTACCTCTCTTTTTAGATTGAGGGTTCTTGTTATTTTTTCCTTGCTGAAACAATCCTTCCACATTCAACCAGACTTAACTATTTCTGTCCGCCTGTGCACAGTACCTGATACATGTCAGACCTCCAAATGTACTTGCCTTGTAGATGAAACTGGCCACAAATGCAAATGTGGTCTGCTAAGTCTCACCCTGAAAAATCTGGAGTCTCCTACACTCCAATTTTACTCCCAGAAAGATTAGGACAAACAAACTTGAAGAGCTCAGAATGCAAAATAAGCAGAACTCAACTTGAGAGAAACTTTCCAGAGATCTTCTTTGTGGCCAAAGAGAAAGAAAACCCAAAGGGCTCTGTGGGTAGCTTCACCTGCATCTAGGAGCAGTCCACAAAATCTTCAGATGACATCTCATCGCCAAAACTGTGAAATGACAAAATTAAAACAATTCAGTAATGAGTTTGGTAGTCTTTATTCAAGGGAAGATAATCCATGGATTGGAGTAGTACAGTGCCTCAGAAGCAGGGGAGTACTCTGCCAGAGAGATTTGGAGAAAGAACAAGTTTTCTGTTTGTTTGTTTGTTTGTTTGTTTGTTTTTTATGTAACATTTGTTATTTTATTGGAAAAAACTTGTATTAACATATTTATAATTTTATTCAACAGTTAGATAATCTGTGAGATAACAAAGACAACAAAAGTGCACCCATGAGTTACAGAATCCAAAGTGACCTGGTCTGTTTACCACCACATATCAGATACCACCAAGAGCTCAGTCCTCAGAGTATTAAAATAAAAACAAAAACAACCTAACAACTTCACAATGACTATGTGAATGCCCATACATTCAAGAAGAGCAGAAAATTTAAAAAGTGGAAAACAAAGTTTTTGACTATTTTACTGGCCCTTCTGCCATTTCTAATTTTGCCCCTCTCCCTCAATATCTGTTCTCAACATGTGTTATTAAACACAATTTTTTCTGACATCATTATTTTCCAGTGATCCAGAAGCATGATTTTTTTTCTGAATATTTTTTCTTTCTTTTCCATTTTGTGTTTTTTTTCTTCTTTTTGGTTTGGTATCCAAAGTTTGAAACAGAAGTAAGGAATCAGGAACTATATTAAGACATCCTTTTGAATACAGTGTAAGAGTTGTACTTTGTGGATGATAAATGTGAAATGTATGATCTGACAGTAACCTCTAGCTGCAAATGCAAGTTTTCTCTCAGTATCTGAATCACAAAAAGAAATGGATTGTGCCAAATATTCAAGTAATTGTGTAACATCCTCAGAGCTGGATTTTGGCGTCCACAAGATTTCTATACAATTTACCATATTTGGGGCAAGAGCAAGTTTTATAGAGTGTTGTTAGAAGAGACGACACAAAAATAGGGAATGATTGGCTAGAAGGTTAGGGATTTCCTGATAAGGCTAGCACGTCCCATTTTCTTTAAGCTAGCTAAGGCTGAGTTGGAGGATTATGATTGGTGTTTGTTTGATTTCCTTGATAGGTGTTTCCTGTAAGTGCGGACTGGCTTAGGGTTAGATTTCTGATGTGGGCTGGGCCACTGGGGTGGCCTCCATTTTGTGGTTCCCTATATATGAGTTAACTGTATCAGATGTTAATAATAGTGAAACTGGGATTGGGGTGTGTGGGAACTCTATATGATATTTGCAATTTTTCTATATTCTTAAACTATATTTTCCAAAACCTAAAACTATTCTAAAATAAAAAGATGATTTTAAATAAATATTTGTAAGACAAAAAAGATTAGCAAAAATGACTAAATAATATGGGATAAGAACAATATGCACTTAGCTGTAAACTTATACAGAACAACTTATAAATCGTGTGCGGAGGTCAAGTAAAACCAGTTTCTCTTCAGATAAGTGTTGATTAAGACATTCCACGTCTGGTTCAGGCTGGTGTTGTCAAATATCTGCTGGGCTTCTGTGTTTCTCAAGCTCTGCCTGCTAAACAGTTAATCGACATAGGGTATATTGCTTTCTTGTGCATTGACTATTTTCTTCATCAAAAAATACGGAAAATAAAGCTATGGTTTTTAGAATTACACTCCGAAAACTACATCTGAGTGTTCATTTTAAAGCTGCACAAGATGTGGTCCATATATACGATGGAATATTACTCACCCATCAGAAAGGATGAATACCCAACTTTTGCATTAACATGGTTGGAACTGGAGGAGATTATGCTAAGTGAAATAAGTCAAGTAGAGAAAGTCAATTATCATATGGTTTCACTTATTTGTAGAACATAAGGAATAGCACGGAGGACATTAGGAGAAGGAAGAGAAAAATGAAGGGGACGGAAATCAGAGGGGGAGATAAACTATGAGAGACTATGGACTCTGGGAAACAAACTAAGGGTTTTAAAGGGAAGGAGTTGGAGGGATGGGTTAGCCCGATGATGGGTATTAAGAAGGGCGTGGATTGCATGGAGCACTGGGTGTTGTACGCAAACAATGACTCATGGAACACTACATCAAAAACTAATGATGTACTGTATGGTGACTAACATAACATAATAAAAAAAAATAAAGATACAACAAAGGATAAAAAATAAAAATAAAATAAAAAATAAAGCTGCACAAAGGTGCCTGGATAAAGATGCAAAAGGTGGCACTAGTTCAGCCAAGCTTTGTATCCAGTCTTGGTGCTGTACCTCCCAGTGGGTGAAGTGCGATCTCCTAAATGTCATAAAGGAACTATGTTGCCCAGCCCTGGTTTTGTACTACTTTGTTTCTTTGCTTTGTTTATTAAATAAGGATGATCTATGTTTGCTCAATGTTGCAAATCTCCTCTCAGATTGTCAATTCTATGCTCCCTTTCTCTTTTAATTTTTTATTTATTTTATTTTTTTTTTTTTTTAAGATTTTTGTTTATTTATTTGACAGAGACAGAGATAGCGAGAGAGGGAACACAAGCAGGGGGAGTGAGAGAGGGAAAAGCAGGCTTCCCCCTAAGCAGGGAGTCTGATGCAGGGCTGGATCCCAGGACCCTGGGATCATGACCTGAGCCAAAGGCAGATGCTTAACAACTGAGCCAGCCAGGCGCCCCTCTCTTTTAATTTTTTAAAAAAGTTTTTTTTAATAAATGTTACATATAAAAAGAATATGTAAAACATTTATGTAAAATGCAAAGAATAATAATAAAATTAATAGCTCACTAACCAGTATAAGAAACTAAAACTGTAACAACAATTTTGAAAACCACTGTGTGCCATTTGCCATGTAAACATATCCCTTTTCTCCTCAAGGAAGAAACTGCTAGCTTAAATGTTGTGTTTCTCATTCGATTGTTTTAATAATTCCACTGATGTATATATGTATGTATGTATGTATAATCAATATATTGTTCTTCCCATTTATACATTATAAATTTTACCCTCTATATTATTTTGCAACTAGCCTTATTTTATGTTTCTGAGGTAAATAATTCTTAGTGCATACAGCAGTACATTTCTTTGCACTACTGAGTCATATTCCATTGTATAATTGTTTTTATCCAATCTCTTGCCAATGGATATTTTCCTCCTATGGTATATTTTTCCTTCCCAATCAAGGTTATTATGAACTTTCTTTTCTATTTCTCAGTGCATATGTGCAAAAATTTCTATTAACTACATGCTTATGAATGGAATTATGGTGTCATATGCTAGACTTACTTTCAACTTCAGTAGGTAATAGCAAATTGTTTTCTGGTCTGGAAGGATTATAAGAAGCTCACTTTGCCAAATGTTTTTGCCAATATTATTATAATTACAGACAAAATTTCTACCAGTAAGGTATGTATAAAACGGTGTCTCCTTGTGACTTCCTCAATTACTTGTTAGGCAAAAAATATTTATATTTGTTCACTGGACATTTGACAGTGGAATGCCTGTTCATAATTTTGGTTTATTTTTATTGGGGTTGTCAGTCTCCGCCTACCATTTGGGGAAAAAAAGCATATAAATGCTATATGCACAAGTATATTTATTCTAGATACTCTCATGTTAGTTACATGCACTGGAAATCTCTTCTTCAAATTTTGTATGTCCCTATCACCTTTTTAGTACTATATTTTGATAAGCAGATGTTATTATTTCTAATGTAATATAATGTATCAGTTTGTGCTGTTTGAGGGTTATTGAAAATACTTTCCTATCATGACATAATAAAGAAATTCTTTTATACTATTTTCTAAAGTTTACAGTCTTGATATTTATATTTAAATTTTTCATCTGCCTGGAATTACTATCTTTTGTTATGATTCAATATAATCAATTACCCAATGCCATTTAGCAAAGAAATATCTTTCTCCTGGTATCTTTTCATGTCTAAGTTTGATTTAGGCTTCTGGGATCTCTATTCTGATCCAGTGTGTCACGTATCCAACCTTGAATTGTCTTAGTTCAGCTTTAAAATAAGTCTAGATATTTGACAGGCAGGTTTCTAAACTTGTTCATTTTTGTCAGATGTGTCTTGGCAATTCTTTTGCTTTTCTTTAAAAATTTAAGAATTAGCATTATCATAGTACTGCAAAAATAAATAAAATACCCTTTGGTAGACACTTTATGCTTGACTCGGCCTGTGTTCTTCTTCCTTATCTTTGCCTCAGAAGTACTTTTAAGCTCCAACAGACAGCAGCTTCTTATCTATGATTTGTGCTATCTGATGCCATTCCTTTTATCTTAAACTATTTTTAGTTTCTTTTTGTGATTAGAGAACATCTAGAGTTGATTAAGACTTCCTCTTATAGCTGAGACCTTCTTTTAGCATTCCCATATCTGTCATGTTGGATTTGTTTAAATTATGTATCTGTGTTATCTATGATGTATGCCAAGGCAGAGGTTATGCGTGGACCTAAGCATATCCTTACTGTCAGGTGTTAAAGTATTTAGAACCAATAGGAATGTTTTCAGGCATTAATAATTGAGCCAAATATATCAAAACAGGTCAAGGACTTTCAAAAATATGGTATTCCTTGGGATTGCTAAGGAAAAACAACTTCAAATTAGGAGTGATGCTCACATTGGCAGCCTTGAAGTTCAAACTGCCCTGGAAACACTCCCATTGCTGATTATGGTTCTATAGATTAGTTTTGTCTCAGGAGAGAGCTGATATGGAAGAAGACCATGATAATGTTGATACTTGATAAAGGGCTTTATCTATTTTTTAGGCTGCGTTTGAAGTTTTGTATCATATGCTGTCATAATACTAGAGAATGTCATGAAGCCTGTAAAGTTTCCTAAGATTCTTTGAGCCAAACTTTTCTCTACTTTTACTATGTTACTCTAAAGACCCTAGAGAGTCTACCCAGTGGAAGAGGCAGAGGGGAAACTGGAGGAGCAAAACCATAGCAATAGTAATGTGTAACCCATCAGATATGTGCATAATTTATTTAATGACAGGAAATAAAAGAAAGTGTTAATTATTTTTCATGGCTCAATTCAAGCCCCCCCCCCTTTTTTTTTGCATGTTTATGATGCAAAGAAAGTTCAACTTTGAAACTTAACCTTATCCATTAAGGAGACAGAGAGAAGATGAGACAGATTGAGAGAAAGAAAGAATAAAGCATTGTTCTGCCATTTATGAAGTTGTAATGTGAAAACTTTTTGTCTTGACAGCTGTTTCTTGATTTTGTTGATCTTTTCAAATAATGATATTTAGTATTTCTATTGGTTTTATTATGTTACTTTCATTTTCATACTTTCTACTGTTTATGTTTAATTTGTTGTTATTGTTCTAGTTTCCTGAGATGGATGTTTAGCCTTATGGATTTTTAAATTTTCTTTTTTCTAAAATATACATATACTGGTATAAATTCCACTCTATGAACACTTTAGCTGCATTCCGTAAGTTTTGATACCTTGAATTTTTAATATACTCAAAATTTTTTCTAAATTTAATTGTTATTTTCTCTTCAACATATGTGTACTTATTTTAACATAAGGAGATTTTAAAAATCTTTGACTTCTAGCTTAAGTCCACTATGGTAAAAGAATATATTCTTATAATTTAAACAATTTGCATTTTATTGAGACTTTCTTTCTAACCCAGGATACAATCAAACTTTATAAAACTTCTGTGTGTACTTAAAGTAATGGTAGTCTCCAATTCAGGGGTGCAAAGTTCTATATAAGTCAATTATGTCAAGGTTGTTAAATGCGAAGGGCAAATTTCCTATATTCTTACAGCTTTCATACCTGCATTTTTCATTCAGTCCCTGAGAGTTGTGGTTAAATTCACCAAGAATGATTATAGGGATGCCTGGGTGGTGCAGTCAGTTAAGCAACTGGCTCTTGGTTTTGGCTCAGCGTGTAGTCTGCTTAAGACTCTCTTTACCTCTCCTTCTGCCCCTCACCCACAGTCTCTCTCTCTAAAAGTAAATAAATAAATCTTTTTTAAAAAAGAATGATTATAGATTTTTCTACTGTTCTTTTAATTTTGTTAAATTTTACTTTATATATTTTGAAGTTATGCAATTAGATAAATATAACTTTTGAAATATTATATCTGCTTGGTGAATTTAGTTTTATAATGTGTTCCTCTTTATCTCTAGTAATGCTTTTTGCTTGAAAGTGTACATTTTTCTGATATTGATACAATACCAGCTTTCTTTTGGTTAGTATTTGTATGGTATAACTTTTTCATCCTTTTACTTCATACTGTTATTATTTTAAGCATGTTTCTTGTATGCAACATAAATGTATTTTTTTTCTTTTATATTCTACAAAACTGACAGACTACTTGGGTGAAATGCTTTTTTCAAATTTATTCATCATATTTATTAGAAAAATAACATCAGGACTATTTATATAACATGCACCACACTCCTAAAATATAATGAACTATTTATCATATTTGCTTTTACAACCTTGAATTTTATTTAGTCTTCAATCAGTTTTTATTTTTAAAAACAAATTTGCTTCATTAGCTCATTTTACAACTTTAATAGGTCTTAAATATCTAGCCTGATCTGTATAGAATATTAAAGTCAGCACTGGGTCTGTATAATATAGAGGGGGGGAGTGATTTGTAGAGTTAATATAGCATAACAATTAAGAACACAGATTCTGGAGTCAAATTCTGTTTGTTCCACTTATTGGTTATATGCCATCGGGCAAATTATTTGTCCCCCTTATGATTTAATGTCCTCATCTGTAAAGTGGAGTAGGTAATAATGATATCTATCTCATAGAGCTGTTGCAAGGATTAAACAAGTTATTATGTAAAAAGTGCTTAGAGCCTTACCTGACATGTAATAAACACTCTATACATATTGGCATAAAGCAACAAAAGGATATTACTAGCTATTAGACCTAATAATATTATAATGAATTCTTAGCTATTAAACCTAGTCTTATTAGATCTTCAATGATAATTAAAAGGCTTTGGTCTCACCTTCTCTGTCTGGGTTAATTCTCTGTTATGCCTCCACATGTGGAACTTCTGCCAACACACCTGGATACCTCTGTGCTTTTGCATGTTGTTCCCAACTCATAGGTATTCCATCTCTTAGACTGGGAGTTCTTCAAATTCTAAGATCCAACTCACTATCAAATTATCTAAAATTCCCTCTTTAAATTCTGGATTTGTATTGTCCATTATGATAGCCATTAGCCATATATTGTTATTAAGCTCCTGAAATGTGGCTAATCCAAATTTAGAAGTGCTAGAAGTATAAAATGCATCCTGGATTTCAAGGCTTGGTTAAAAAAGAAGAAGAAGTATAGGGGCGCCTGGATGGCTCAGTTGTTAAGTGTTTGCCTTCGGCTCAGGTCATGATTCCAGGGTCCTGGGATCCAGCCCCACAACAGGTTCCCTGCTCCTCGGGAAGCCTGCTTCTTCCTCTCCCACTCCCCGTGCTTGTGTTCCCTCTCTCTGTCTCTCTCTCTCTCTCTCTCTGTCAAATAAATAAATAAATAAAATCTTAAAAAAATAAGAAGTATATAGCATATCTTCTAAATGACTTTTATATTGGGCTAAATAAAATGTGTTATTAAGACCATTTTCACCCATTTCTTTTTACAGTTGACTCTTGAACATCATGGAGGTTAGGGATGCTGAAAATCTATGTATAACTTTTGACTCCCCAAAAACTTAACTTAACTGCCTTACCGTAACATAGCTAATTAACACATATTTGTATGTTACATACTGCATTCTTATAATAGAGTAAGTTAGAGAAAAGAAAATGTTATTAAGAAAATCATAAGGAAGAGAAAATACATTTATAGTACAGTACTATAAAAGTACTGTGCATAAGTAGATCCTTGCAGTTCAAACCTGTGTTGTTCAAGGGTCAATTGCACTTTTTAACATAACTACTAGAAGATTTTAAATTACATATATGTCTTGCATTATAATTATGTTGGACAGTGCTGACCTACACAAATTATTTCCTTCCCATCCATGTGTTCCCACAAAACTTAATGGCCTATTTCTCTATAATCACATATTATATTGTTATATAATTTCATTTTACTTTGATATTCCTCTACCAGATTATTAGCCTTTCAAGGGCAGGGCCTGTATTTTATTCATTTTTAGATGTCTGGTGTACAGTTGATAACATGACCCAGAGTAGCTGCTCAATAAATATTTGTTGGATAAGGTAAGATTGATAAAATATTATATATGTTTCAGTGAAGGTAAACAAGTTAAAAACATAAGGATAATCTGTCTGGAAAAGAAGAACAATCATATGTAATATGTGATCCTATTTGCAAAACAATAGCTCCCCAATTATAAATATAGGTGGAAGAAGTTTGGATTGAATTCTTTATAGCCTAGTAAAGCTGATGAGATATGATTTTCCAAAAATACTGAGCCCATATAATGAAGAAAGCATGGAAAGGACATATGTCCTTGACCATTCTGTCCAAAATCATAAAGAGATATTTGGGAGAAGTCAGGAACCATTCCACTCTACTACTACCTCCCATTTTCCCCACTGTGGATATAAAAATCTTTATTGATTTGTAGACTCTTAGAATAGCATTTGATCTTCTGTTTAAGATAAACAATCTGTGCTCTTTTAATCTTTCCGAAAGTATTCTATTTTCCAAACCTTGTGATCACTATCAATGTAATTTAATTTAACAAGCTTTCTCATATCTATGAGGCACTATGCTAAGTGCTATGGAGGACACACAATAAAGATATGTGTCTGGCTTCAACAACTTAATACTATGTAATGAGAAATAGATGTATAAACCAACTTTAATCCAAAGCAAAAAAAAAAAAAAAGAAGAAGAAGAAGAAGAATAGCTTTGCAATGCAAATCAAGAATTATAAGCATGCAAGAGAGAGATAAGATAAAGAATGGGGCAGAAGCCTTATTCCCTACAATTTGGAGACTTCATGCAAATAGAGCCAGATTTTAGGAGGATCCATCTGTCCTGCAGAGATTTTCTCTCAAGGAAGCATGAAAAACGATTACCTTACAGGATACATCAGGACAAAAAGAGCATCCTTACATATACATAATTGTCTCATTCTATAGATAGACTTCTATTCAAATGTACCAAATATCTATTACGTGATAGATACTATGCTAGGCACAGGAATGTGAAAAAGAATAGGACACAGATGCTACTTTTAAAGACATAAGTCAAAACTTATGGTAAATGAGCCTATGGAAAGCTAAAGTGTCGTATGAGAAGTATACAGCTGTATTTATAATAGTAAACTATATAGCTAAATTCCTCTACCCAGGACAACCTAAGGTGCTCTAATGAATAGATTAAATATTTGAGGTTTTTCTATTTAATTGTTTTTTTTATTTTCTATGTGTTGAGTCTTCACCCTCTGTCTTTAAACTCTACAAAGACAAGAACTGTAGCTACTATTTTTTTTTAATCATCAAAGCTCCATGCCTTTGTTTTATGTTCACCCATTGACCACTCAAATACCAACATTGTTTAGATTCCTGAGACAAAAAATAAACTCTCACTAGAATCTTTTCAGTATTAACACAATTCTTGAATAATAGGAAAACTTATGTCTGAGACCTTTCCTTCCTTAAAGCATTTTTTGGATCCTCAGAGTATATGTTAATATGGACTTTGGTGACTTCTCTGCTGTTTTCCATTGCCAGGGATTCTGACTTCCTGTAAAAAGGCTGTTCTTTGATTAAGAAGTCTTAGAAAACAAAACCATTTAAAATATGTTTAAGTTCCAACAGATATCCGCTGATTACAAGACACTATATTTGAAAATAGTCTCTGATCTAAGCTCTTCTGAAAATGAGTTTCTCCTTTGATAAAATAACTAAAAAGGTTTTGAGTTCCTCTGAAGAGGTAGGTTGGCAATTGTCAAAATGACAACTCTTTTAACCTCACTGATCTCAGATTGAAGGTTTTCACCTGCTGCAGTAGTGAAAAAACATATTCAAAATACAGATTGCACACTAAAGAGAAGTGGTAGAAAACATAAGCTGTGTAACAGTATCCTCTGTGTCATATTGTGCTAATTCATGTCTGAATGCCTTCTTCACCTCTTCTTTTATTTTAGCAATAGATGAGTACTATATTTCCAAGTATGCAAAGAGGCAGAGTAGGGGGGAGGTGATGGAGAAGAGTTCTTGGTGAATGTAAGCTTGTAATCATTGCCTGTTTTTGAAAAGAGATAGGCAAAGCCCTGACCTTGTGTTCTTGTACACAGAGGAATGTGCAAAACAGATTGCCAGGCAGAAGAACCCCAACATTTATTCAACTATGCCCCTTGTTCTTCCTTGCAGAAATAGAGCTTCCTGAAGCCAGAAGCCTTACTGACAATACACTGAGATTCCCTTCATTCCAGAATACATCATTAAATGTACATAAAAAAATTAGTTTACGATTTGTCCTGGGAAAAGCCATGTAAGAGTCACATGATTGTTTGCAACAGTTCCCACTAAGGATCATAGTTACTAAGGAGTTACCAAGAAGGAGACTGAAGGGCATAGTGGTTCTGACATCCACAGAAACTCATGCTAAGTGCTTTGCCAATCAGTAAGAGGCACAATAGGGGCCTTCAGTAGATCCCTTACTGATGGTGCAGTTTGAACACACAACAGCTGCCTAGCAGCGTTGAGGCTGCATCTCACTTAAACATATGTGAACACACACACACACAAACGCATGCCATACACATGATTATTAAGAGAGGCCCTGCAGTTTAAAAGATGCATGGAGCCCTGGGTGTTATATGCAAACAATGAATCATGGAACACTACATCAGAAACTAATGATGTAATGTATGGTGATTAACATAACATAATAAAAAAATTTTTTTTAAATAAATCAAAAAACAAAAAAAAGATGATGGGATGACTTGAGTGCTGACCCTGAATAGTTTAGAAGGTCTCAGTTTAGTAAAAAAAAAAATTAAAAAAAAATTAAAAGGCAGTGAAAAGAAACATTATAATCTAAAATGAATACTATAAAACAATTATTTCAGAAAATGCCATTGGACCCAGGAATAGGCATGGCTAGCTCTGCTTTCATCATGTTGCACATATTGCCTTGTATTCTAGTGACTGTGATGTTCTTATTCCTCTACTGTATCATGCCCCCTTAAAAAAGAGGCATCATGCCTTATCCATTCATTAATTCAGTGAAGGTATGTGTAACATTTATCTTGCTAGGTACTTAGTATGAGTTAAACTATGTCCCTATAATTGAGGAGCACACAGCCTAATAGGGGAGAGAGACATAAAAAGTTTCTCATTTCAATACAGTACCTGAACATAAAACATTCTTCTTTTAGGAAACAAAATAGCTTAGTATTAACACTTACTGAGCTTGTATTATGGGTCAGATACTACTCTAATAGGTTAACTTCAATTCGTGTAATGTTCATAACCCTGGGGGTAGCCATAATTACTATCCACATTTTACCAATGAGGATACTGATGCAGAGAAAATTTAAATATATTGCTTAATGTCACAGAATTAATAAGTTGAAGAGATGGGATTTTATTTTTAAAAAAATAGGGCCTCAAAAACCACACCTTTAATCATTAAAATGCACTGTCTTTTATAGCATATTAACACCAGCCCTTAACTTCCTTGTGCTCAATTTTCTCATCCATAAAATAAGGGCAAAAATTAGTTTCCCTCTAACAGAGATCCTTTAATTATTAATTACAATTATATATATATATATATATATATATATATATACACACACACATATATATACACACACAATATATGTATACATATATATGTATAATATATATACATAAAATACATATATGTATGTGTGTGTATATATGTAAATGGACCAGTGTCAAGCATGTAGGGTATGTGGCCAACAACTATTAATTCTTAATATTAAATATTTGTGAATACATGAATGGTTATCTCAGGAAGCCTTTTAAAGAAGTATATATTATCATCTCACTAGGACTATTTACCTCTAAGGCAGTGAAGCTGTACCAGATTTTCTTGTAAGATTTCATCTAACCCAAAGAGTCTTGTTGAATTTGGGGAGCTCTGGATGTCATGTAATAACCCAGGCATGAGCACTGAATGCCCCTGGGCTCTACCTTGTGCAGATTACATCAAGATTAAGTGCCTTGTCTCTGCATCTAGAAAATATTATAGATGCTCTAGCCATTATTTATGGCTTCAGAAAGTTTCCAATGTGATTATGTGTGACAAATATGTCAATTTCAATGCTGTGATTATGCAGGCACCTAGTAGAGAGGGTGTGCAAAGTGTAATATTAGTGGCTCTAAATTCTCCTGGGGATGCATTTAGAATAGTGAATTCTGTCATCTTGCAATGCTTTTCCCATGTCAGCTGTGCTTCCTGTGCATGAATTCCAGATCACCAAACATTTTATTCAGACCAGTGCATATGGACAATAATTCCATTAGTTTTCAAGATGGAGAAAAAAGGTAAAAATATATTTTGGTCAAAAATATGTTTCTTGAAAAAGGTAAGCTCTCAGGACAGTTTGAACTCAGTTTATTTAATTTTAGAAAGATGAATTACTATATTTAGATTATCTGTTTCTAACACAAGTAAAATCTTTCCCTTTCTCCTAAACTATAGCTTCTTCTTTGTCTCCTATCACCTTTCTTTTCAATGGATATGTTCAAGTTGTCAGAGATAAAACCAGAGGAAGATTTCCTATAAATGGAACCAACATTAGCATTAGAAATAGCACCAGCAGTTGCAGAAAGAGAATGATGGCCCTGTAACTCCTATCTGGGTGTCAAGATTAAGGCCATGGAATGAAGGATCTCATATGAACATTTGTTATCAGTGACACTTCACGTGATCTTTGCTGAAACCAAGTATGTGGCTATAGTCAGCATGTTTCATCATTCTATTTACATTAGTCTTTCCTACTAATCTCAGTTTGGAGACTATTTACTTGCTGATCCAAATTAGAACAAAAAATAAGTCCACCTGGTCCAATTCTTTTTATATTCTGTAGTAAAGAAAATGTATCTATCAACTGAGTCTGAACTTCATGGTAGAGGCACTGACAGAACTCAGATATTTTGACTCCCAGCACCACTTTTTCCAAAATTTACATTCCTTCCTTAACTTAGAAAACTTTAAAATAAAATCTTTTTGATGCAGAGAGAAAACTTAAAAAAAAAAAACCAAAACACACACAATAGATAATCATGACATGTATCAATGCTGCCTTGTAACATATCAATTAAATCAAAGCGATTAGTACAAATGGTAGATAATGACACAAATACTTCAAGAAACTCATAGTCACAGGTTTAAAACAACAATGTGGATTTAAAAAGACCAACAAAGTGTTATTAAAAAATAAGAGGAAATTGTATAGACTTAAAATCTTTCAGTCAAGAATCAGTGGGAATATCTGAAACATCACTCATGTTTGCTACTGAGTGATTTTACTATTCAATCAGCTTTGCAGATAATTAGAAATACTTGACTTTCTCTTCTTACCTTTATGGAAGTGAGGAGAAGATAATCAGGAATACTTAGAAAACATGGCAGAATATATAAATGAAAACAGGGAGCCAGAAGTCTATATCTTGAACAGCTTATTATCACACAAAAACCATTAAAAGAATACCACTCAAAAACAATCCATTCCTCCACCTATAGCATAACTTTTTTCCCAGAAAGATTGTAGATCAGTGAGAGAATCTGTATTGAAATGATTCAAATAAATAAAAAGACTGTGGTAGATCTGCTCCATTTGTCTAATAGCACCAAATATTTTTTAAAAAAACACAAAATTATTTATTTTGACTTAGATTGAGGAAATAGGAGGTAAAAAAATTTATGGAGTAGAGTGCTTATTGCAACATTGTTACTTTTTATATGAAATATAATATATATACCACAAAGGATACAGATCTTAAGTACGCAGTTCAATGAATTCTTATGTATATAGTGTAATCACACTCAGATCAAGATATAGAATGTTCCCAGCATCCCAGCAGTCTCCTTTGTCTTCAATGTCAGTAGCGTGGACACTACCAGCTACACTCCTCAACCCCAGGTAAACTCTTTTCTTATGCCTAGTGCCATAGTTTAGCTTTGTGTGTTCCCAAATTACATACAAATTGAATTACATATATGTATGTGTGTGTGCACATGTTTCTTTTACACTATATTACCTCTGTAAGATCTGCAAGATGTGTTTCATGTAGTAGGAGTTTTTGTGTGTGTTTGTGTGTGTGTGGCATTCCACTGCATTAATACTACAATCTATTCATCTGTTCTCTAAAGAACAGATTTAGATTATTTCCAGCTTTTAGATATTATAAATGAAACAGCTATGAAACAATCTTGTACATGTCTTTTGATGTATAAGCACACTCATTTCTCTTCAGGGTATATCTAAGAGTAAAATTGCTAGTTATATATTTATTTTTAATAGGAAAAATATACAGAGAAATTACATATTAATCAATTGAGAAATCATTATGTAAATTACAATACTTGTTCTCCAAAAATTTTAATGCTAATCAGAATGTATAGTAATACATACTATGTAGCAATAAGTTAATGCTTATGATGTGACTTTAAATGAGGTCATCGGAAAACAAAATACTATCCATATTATAATGATACATGCAATATATATGTATGTGTGATATACTTAATATCATGAAAAAAACAGCAAAAAATGTCAGCAGACTAGAAATGAACATTTTTTTATCAAAGTCAATGAAATAAGGCAATATGGCAAATATAAGGGGTAAACATAGAAAAGACTTTTTAAGGAATGAGGAAAGAGTAATCCAGATGACAATCAGAAGCAAAAGAACTAAAAATAGGTGGAGGTAGAGCTCTCTGGTTTGTGATTGTCTAACTTAACTGAACTTTGACAAATAGACACTAAATTTGTACAATTAGTTAATTATCTTTGATATAAGGAGAAAATGTTAGGTATAAATTGGACGGATAGCATACATTTAACTTAAATGTTTTTAAGAAATAGATCAACTCAGAATGAGTAATGAATAAAAAGAAAGTAATTTCTAGTTGTCTCTATGTTGGTATCTATGTTATCTGCTTAGTAAACTTTGAGTAGTTCATGTTGTCCCTATTGGGTATGGGTGGTATTACATAATGACATCTGGATGCTGATATACGTAAAACATTGTACTATGATATCTGGTTATGTCCACAAACCTGATGGGATCCAAAATCTACCCCAGTTGCCATCTTAGTCCCAGAGAATATGTAGTACATTGGAAAAGCTGTTTCTGTTAGGAGAGAAAGGAGAATGATACTTCAAATTTTAACTGATATTCGGTATTTAAAACATACTTTAATCTCAGCCTCAACTGTATGGGTTCACAAAAGTTTGTAAAATGATTCATAAAATTAAATAAAAATCAAACTTTTGTAGATGATGACTCCCAGTGTAAAAGAATATTTGGGGAAACTGATTTGAAGCTCTCCATCGAGGTAATACTTAGGGATACTGGCCACCAAAAAAAAAAGTGAATTAAAAAAATTAAACATCAAATTAAGCCTCTACATCAACACATATTAAAGATTTCAAATAACTCTGAATGGTGATTCAAAAAGAGTAACCAAGTGGATAAAAAAGTGTAAGAAAATCCCAGAAGGAATATGTAGATAATTAATGTGTTTTATAGAAGCAATCTCTATTACCCAATGGATGGTTCAAATTCTGGTGGCCTTCAGGGTAATAGTATGCTCAATATTCTGTATTTGATTTTGTATAAAATGTTGTAGGACAAATAATGAAAAATATACCTAAGAAATATGTAAGAAGGAGATATTGACTGAGGTCAAAGGGTGGACAGAGGGGGAAGGGGTTACAGGAACTGGCCTGGGATTTGTTTATCTACCAATAATGGAGGAACATTCCCAGCAAAAAAATAAAAGGCAGGTTTTCCATTCGAAATTCTTTTGCGAATATACTAACAAATCACTTTAGGGTAATAGACTAATAATATTTGCCACCAGGAGAATGCTTCTCTATGGAATGCTCTTAGGAGGAGGCCCTCCAACTTAGGATTTCTTATGACAAAGAAATCTAGAATCTATGAAACTATGTAGCACACACTCCTAGAAAATGTCATGAAATCTCTGTTAATAATATGGGTATAAAATAGATGTTTCATATCTTAAATGCTCACACATGCATACCTCACTTAGATACCTTTTCTATTTCTGTAGGCAAGAGAGAGGGTCTGATACAAGAAAAGAGCACCTGGGAAGCCACATGGGATGTCTGAGACCTCTTCCAGCTTTGCCTAGGCTGCATGATAGCTTGTGTCCTTGATACTTGCACAGATTCATAGGAGTATGATATGACAATCAGATATTTTGTCTTAGCTCTTACTAAATGAACCATTAATTTAACTATTAATCTTTGTTAAAATAAGATGAAAAGAATCTCTTCCTGGAATGTTAATAAAAGGTAATCCTTGACACAAAATTGTAGCCAAGTTTCTGATATCATATTTTCTTTAATAATAATATCTATCATCTATCTATCTATATATCTACCTACCATCTATCATCTATCTATCATCTATAGTAAAGCTATGAAGACAGTTCTGGCCCATGTCCACAAACAGAAATCTAAAATATTAATTAAGAAGTCAGAGAATATATGGAAATATTGATTCTAAGTAGTATGAAGCTTTTTTCTAGTTATCTTTTCATCTCAAGATGATTAACTAGGAGGGATTGATTGATGAAAATGGAAACTTTAAAGCTAAGGGCTGCCAGATATGTATAAGAGTAAAGTAGCCAGTACCACTGTTTTCCCCCCTCCTATGGGAGAATTTTTGCTGAGTTGCAGACCATTCATTGAGTCAATAAACACGTGTTCAGCACCATCCTTTATGCACACTGCTATGCTTGATTCTGGGGCAAAAAAAAAAAAAAAGGATGAATGAAACATTACTTCCATTATGGAGATAATAAAATAGTAAAGTAAGGTAAACAAATTATGTCATAATATGGTGCAGGAATTGCTATGAACAAAAATACCAAGATAGATATAAACAAAAGGAGGAGTAAATGCAGACTTGGGTGGGCAAATGGGAAATTATGAGCAGTGGAACACAATCAGAAACATGTTACTTTACCATTTCTACCTCAAAGGCAATGCTCTTTTTAAAATAATCTATGTCAACAAGTTGTGCAGAGCAGTAACAAAATATAATGAAGATACTTGCTGAAGTCCACTGCCTAGGAGGCCTTTAGCATCACTTATCTGAAGAGAAGACAAATAGAATTGAACGAGCTTATCAGCCTATTATCAAATATAAGAATCATGTTAGTACTTAGTTGAAATATTTCACAGAATCAAAATACAAAAATGTAACAGACTGCAGTACTCTGATTCTTCTCATCTGCCTTAATGAATGTACCACATTGAGCTTTTTCAATAAAGAACTATTGGCAGGGGAGAAACTCTAACCTTAGCACAAGAGGAAGCCTGATGTTTTTAGAAAACACGTAGATATTTTTAAAGATTTTATTTATTTATTTATTTATTTATTAAAAGTGAGAGAGACAGAGAGAGAGTGAGCAGGGGGAGAGACAAAGGGAGAGGAAGAGAACCTCCAGCAGACTCCCCACTGAGCATGGAGCCCGACATGGGGCTTGATCTCACAACCCTGAGATCATGACCTGAGCTGAAATCAAGAGTCAGAAGCTTAACCGAACTGAGCCACACAGGCACCCCTAGATATTTTTAAGAATAAGGAAGATAAAATGTAATCTGGTAAAATGTACATAACATAGTTGAATAATACTAAAAATTCAGATTGTTCTCCCTTCCACTGTCCCTCCTTATTTCATGATGTGATCTTTCTCTCTGTAGATTCCTAACTTCATTGACATCTATGTATAAAGGGAATAACACAGGCGCTTCCAGTCTTCAAACCTGTGAAACTTTGTAAAATATGTATGTAAAATAACAATTTTCTGGTTCCTCCCTGAGTTATCACAATCTGTGTTTCCTGGATCTCTGAATTAAGTTAAAAATAGCTTCAGATGGAAGTCATAACTCTATTTCCCATATAAAAAACCACCAGTTGCTTTATCCAACTCTGGAAAACTAGTGGATTTGGTGAAAAAAAATTTGGTGTTTAACTGAAGTTGATTATTTGAAAGACTCTGGTTGATAGGCTTATTTGTTAAGTGCAGAGGTACTAGGAATTCAAGAGCATGTTTTGGAATACTAGGTTAGCCAATGATTTACCTCTTCTCTCTTCAATGATAGTTGTCAACTCCTCATATAGAAAGGATGTATGAAAAATAAAAGAATCTAGTATCTATACGTGGCAGGCATTGTACTACACCTGGGTGGCTGCGTCAGTTAAGCATCTGCCTTTCGGTTCAGGTCCTGATCCCAGAATCCTGGGATCCAGCTCCTCGTCAGGCTTTCTGCTCAGTGGAGATTCTCTTTTTCCCTTTCCTCTGCCCACACCCCACCCCAAGCTCATGCTTGCTCTTTCTCACTCTATCTCAAATAAATAAATAAAATCTTAAAAAAAAAACCTATGAAGTATTATTATTTCCCATTTCACAGATGAGGAGGCTGACAATCAGAGAAGTTAACTTTTTCATTGTATAGCTATTGAAAGTGATAGAGCTGAGATTTAAACTTAGGTTCAAATCTCCCCTCAGATGAGCAACAGATACCACCAGGGAGCTTCCTGTTAGTAATACAGGGGGACAATTGAGGAATATGTATACACACAAACACAATTCCGATTCTAGAAGAGAAGGGTGATAGATACCTAGATACATAGATAGATGACAGATAGGAGATAGATGACAGATGATAGATAAATCACAATGCTGAGGCTGTTAGGGAAATATCCATTCTATATAATCATCTTTATTATTTTTATGCTTCTTGAATAAAATCTTTTAAATACACTCTAAATTCTACCACATGTAAAAATAATTACAGAGCAGTCTCAATAGTTTACTTTTGTTTTTATTTCCCTTGCCTCAGGAGACAAATCTAGAAAGATGTTGTGATGGCCAGTGTCAGAGAAATTACTGCCTGTGCTCTCCTCTAGGATTTTTAAGGTTTCAGATCTCACATTTAGATCCTTAATCCATTTTGAGTTTATTTTTGTGTATGGTGTAAGAAAGTGGTCCAGTTTCCTTCTTTTGCATGTTGCTGTCCCGTTTTCCCAACACCATTTGTTGAAGAGACTGTCTTTTTCTCATTGCATATTCTTGCCCCCTTTGTTGAAAATTAATTGACCATATAAGTGTAGGTTTATTCTGGGCTCTCTATTCTGTTCCGTTGATCTATGTGTCTATATTTGTACTGGTACCATCCTGTTTTGATTACCACAGCTTTGTAGTATACTTGAAATCTGGGATTGTGATACTGCCAGTTTGTTCTTCTTTTTCAAGATTGTCTTGGCTATTCAGAGTCCTTTGTGGTCCTATACAAATTTTAGGATTGTTTGTCCTAGTATTATGGACATTTTAGCAATATTTGTTCTTCTAATCCATGAACATGGAATATCTTTCCATTTGTTAGTGTCATCTCTAATTTCTCTTTCTGCCACATCATTATTATTGTATAGAAATGCAATGGATTCCTATATATTGATTTTTGTATCCTGTGACCTTACTGAAATCATTTATCAGGTCTAGGAGATTTTTGGTGGAGTCTTTAGGGTTTTCTAAACATAGTATCATGTCATCTGCAAATTAAGAAAATTTTACTTTTTCTTTACCAATTTGGTTGCCTTGATTTGTCTCTCTCTCTCTCTCTTTTATCTCATTGCTGTGGCTAGGACTTCCAGTACTATGTTGAATAAAAGTGGTGAGAGTGGACATCCTTGTCTTGTTCCTGATCTTAGGGGAAAGACACTCAGTTTTTCCCCATTGATGATAGCTGTGGATTTTTCATAGATAGCATTTATTATGTTGAAGTATGTTCATGCTTAACCTACTTTGTTGAGAGTCTTTATCATGAAAGGATGTTGTACTTTGTCAAGTGCTTTTTCTGCACTTGATCATATGTTTTTTATCCTTTCTTTTCTTGATGTGATATATTATGTTGACTGATTTGTGAATATTGACTCATTCTTGCATCCCAGGAATAAATCCCACTTGATTGTGGTGAATGATTTTTTTTCCTGTATTTTTGGATTCAGTTTGGTAATATTTTGTTGATGATATTTGCATCTATGTTCATAGAGATATTGGCCTATACTTCTCTTTTTTTGGAGTGTCTTTATCTGGTTTTGAGATCAAAGCAATGCAGGCCTCATATAATGAATTTGGAAACTTTGTTTCCTCCTCTGTTTTTTGGAATATTTTGAGAAGAATAGGTATTACCTCTTCTTTAAATCTTTGGGTAGAATTCATTTGTGAAACCATCTAGTCATAGACTTTTGTTTGTTGGGAGTTTTCTGATTTCTGATTCAATTTCATTGCTGGTAATCAGTCTGTATAAATTTTCTATTTATTTCTGTTTCAGTTTTGGTAGTTTATCTGTAGGAATATATCCATTGGACTAGGTTGTCCAATTTGGTGGCATATAATTTTTCATAATATTCTCTTCTAACCCTTTTTATTTCTGTGATGTTGGTTGTTATGTCCCTTCTTTCATTTCTGATTTTGTTTATTTTAATCCTCTCTCTTTCTCTCTTTTTTGTTATTGTTGTTGAGACTG
This sequence comes from Phoca vitulina, assembly GCF_004348235.1. Taxonomy (NCBI): domain Eukaryota; kingdom Metazoa; phylum Chordata; class Mammalia; order Carnivora; family Phocidae; genus Phoca; species Phoca vitulina. Next base: position 15,564,621 of record NW_022589737.1, read on the forward strand.
GCCAAAGTTTTATCAATTTGGTTGAGCTTTTCAAAGAACCATCTCTTGGTTTCATTGATCTGTTTTATTGCATTTTTAGTTTCATTTCATTTATTTTTCCTCTAATCTTATTATCTCCTTCTTTCTATTGATTATGGGTTTTGTTTGTTCTTCTTTTTCTAGATCCTATAGGTGTAAGGTTAGGCTGTTAATTTCAGATTTTTCTTGACTCTTAAGGTAGGCCTGTATTGCTATAAACCCCTCTTAGAACAGCTTTTGCTGCATCCCAAAGATTTTGGACCATTGTATTTTCATTTCCATTTGTCTCCAAGTATTTTTTAAATTTCTCTTTGATTTCTTGGTTGATCCATTCATTGTTTAGTAAAATGTGATTTTACCTCCATGTATTTGTGTTCTTTCCAAATTTGTTCTTGTGGTTGATTTCTAGTTTCATACCATTGTGTTCAGAAAAGATGCATGGTATGACTTTGATCTTTTTGAATTTGTTGAGACTTGTTTTGTGGCCTAATATGTCATCTATTCTGGAGAATGTTCCATGTGCTTGAAAAGTATGTGTATTCTGCTGTTTTAGGATGGAATGTTCTGAATATATTTGTTAATCTAACAAATCTGGTCCAATGTGTCATTCAAAGTTACTGTTTCATTATTGATTTTCTGTTTAGATAATCTATCCATTAATGTAAGTAGGGTGTTAAAGTCCCCCACTATTATTGTATTACTAATGATTACTTCTTTTATGTTTGTTATTAGCTGCTTTATGTATTTGAACGCTCCCATGTTGGGTGCATAAATATTTATAATTGTTATATCTTCTAGTTGGATTATTCCCTTTATGATTATAAAATATCCTTCTTTATCACTTGTTACAGTCTTTGTTTTAAAGTCTATTTTGTCTGATATAAGTAATGCTACCTGGCTTTCTTTTTACAGCATTTGTATGATAAATGCTTTTTCATCCCTTTACTTTCAATCTGCATGTGTCTTTAGGTCTGAAATGAATCTCCTATAGACAGCATGTAGATGGATCTTGCTTTTTTAATTTTTTTTTTATTTTTATTCCTTCACCCCATGTCTTTTGATTGGAGTGTTTAGTTCATTTATATTCAAAGTAATTCCTGATAGATATGTACTTATTGCCATTGGGTTACTTATTTTATGGTTGATTTGTATTCTCTGTTCTTCTCTTGCTCTTTTCTTATGGTCTGTTGTCTTTCTTTAGTGATATACTTGGATTCCTTTCCCTTTATTTTTTGCATATCTCTTACCAGTTTTTGATTTGTGGTTACCATTAGGTTTGTTTATAACATCTTTTACATATAGCAGCATCTATGCTTATATGTGGCTTAAGTTTGAACCCATTCTTTACTCCCCCTTCACATTTTAGGTATATGGTATTATACTTTACATCCATTTATTTTGTGAATCCCTTGACTGTATTTTATAGATATATTTATTTTTACTGCTTTTGTGCTTCCTACTTTTATTACTCCCACTTCTGGTCTTTCCTTTCTGCTCAGAGTCCCCTTTAACATTTCTGGTAGGGCTTATTTAGTGGTCATGAATTCCTTTAACTTTTGTTTGTCTGGGAAACTATCTCTCCTTCTATTCTGAATGATAGTCTTGCTAGATAGAGTATTGCCATTTTAATTACTATGTGTCTTGGGGTGGACATCCTTGGGCTGATTTTTTGGTGGCCTTTCTTGCCTCCTGGATCTGGATTTCTGTTTCCTTCTCCATATTTAAGAAATTTTCAGCTAATATTTCTTCAAATACCTTTTCTGCCCCCTTTTCTCTCCCTTCTCCTTCTGAATGTTACCACGGTTGATGATGTGCTGAGTTCCCTAAGTCTATTTTCATGTTTTATTTGTTCTCTCTCCTGTTCAGCTTCATTGCTTTTCATTTACTCTGTCCTCCAGGTCACTGATCCATTCTTGTGCTTCCTCTAGTCTACTATTTTGTTTAGTGTATTTTTAATTTCAGTATTGAGTTCTTCATGTTTGATTGGTTCTTTTTTATGTTTTCTATATTTTTGTTGAGAATCTCACTGCGGTCCTCCACTATTTCTCAAGTCCAGTGGGTATCTTTATGACCATCACTTTAAATTCTCTATCAGGTATATTATTTATTTCCATTTCATTTAGGTCTCTTGCTATGGTTTTGTCTCCTCGGTCTCCTCATTTTGTCTAACTCTCGGTGTCTGTTTCTGTGTGTTAGGAAAGTCAGCTACATCTCCTGCTCTTGAAAGTAGTGGCCTTATGAAGAAGAGGTCCTGTGGTACTCTGCAGATGGCAGAAACTGGTGCCTCAGTGATATCCTGTGTGTTGCATTTGTCTTGCTATTGTGGCTGAGCTACTTTTGCCTTCAGTCCAATCATCTGCAATGGCTCTTTACTTTTTGTGGACAGGGTTTGGTCCCTGTGCTATTACTAGGCCAGGCTGGGGCCACCTTGGGCTTGAGTTGAGTCATATCAGGCATTTTTCAGAGATGTAGTAGCACCAAACTTCAAGAGAAGGCAAGGGTGGAGCCTGTGATGCCAGCAAAGTCCTCATGGTGGGAGGGGTTTGGAGCTACCAGAGACAGACTGGTTTGGAGGGGACAGATCCAAAGAAGCATGCTAGGGGGGCAGGTGTGTGTATGGACACAGGTGTTACAAGGTTTATGAGAGTCAGCTGTGGGAGGAGCCCTGGAGTAAATACCTGCCTGGACGGTGCATGCCTGCAGGAGGACACAGGGGTGGGGCATGTTGTTATCAAGTTAGGTAGTTATTGTTGAGACTCCATTGGTTCCTGCAGCTGTCTTTGTCTTTATGCCAGTGGGTAGAGGAGGAAAATGGCACCTGCCAGTTTCTTTGTTCCTAGATAATCCCTATCCCTTCAGCACAGGCTCCAAGATTAGAAAACAAATATCCTTCCTATATACCCCATGTATTTTTTTCAAACTGCTCTTTCTATGCTATATCTCTACAGAGCTGTCTCTTTAACAGCAGAGACTCAGTTTTTTCTCACCCTCCTGACTCTCCCACAAGCCTGCTGATTTTTAAAGTTCCAGGTTTTAAGCCCTGTGATTGTAAGAACTCATGAAATTTGTCCCCTCTGATTTTCAAAGCCAAATGTTATGGGGACTCTTTTCCCTCATGCAGGCTCCCTGGTGTGAGAGTCTGTTTCCCTCCTCTCTCCCTAGCAGTGGCATCTCTCCCTCCCACAGACAGTCCTGCAGGTCCCTTTAGCTCCAGACCATGTGTTTGCCCTTCCTACTCTCTTCTATGTGGCCTCTTATTCATATTTAGCTGGGGAGAGTCTGTTCTGCCAGTCTTCAGGTCATTTTCTGGGTTATTTACACTGATATGGGTGTCTGTAGAATCAGGTGAGTTTAGGGCCCTCCTACTGTACCATCTTCCCTGGAAGCCTAGGGGTTTTTTGATGATTATGATAAGACATTCTCAAAGGAAAGTGCAAGTAATTGTAAATAATTTCAGATACTTAAATCAAACTACTATTTAAAATTTTTGAAGCTTAGTTTCTGTATGTAACTTTTTCCATAGCATGTAATGTCCACAAATCTTGAGAAGTGTGGTATTTCATACCCAAATATCAAAATTCAGAAACCAGTAGCATGAATGAAATAAAAAGTATAGTAATTATAGCCAGAATGTGACATTTTGAAACTAACTATAGAAAGACATAAATGATCAATTTTCTTTTCTAGTTACCAAAATCACCTCAAGATAAATGATACTGTATAATTAAGTAGAGAAAAGTTTACATTGCTCAGATCCATGGGGAGCAGTAAATCTTTAACACTTACTGAATTTGTGTTAATTGGGTATCCATGAAAGACACTAGTGTTATTAAAAACGCTTGTACGGCTTTTAAAAAGAAAAGAATATTATTCTGTTAATTTAAGAGTTTTTTTAGTTAAGTATCAAAGAAAAAGAAAATGGTCACTTGTTTCTATACCCTTATCAAAATAAGCATAAAAGGCAATAAAAATACATCAGCATCTAGGAGAACGGACAAGTAGAACAGCCAAACTTGAGTATATGCTAGTGTTATGTGGCATGAAAGTGGTTTAAAATACAGCCCTGCATGTACCTGGGTGGCTCAGTCAGTTAAGCATCTTGATTTCGGCTCAGATCATGATCTTAGGGTCATGAGATCTAGCCCCGTGTCAGGTTCTGCACTGTGTGCAGCCTGCTTAGGATTCTTTCTCTCTCTCTGTCCCTCTTCCCCTCCCCCATACTCATGCTTTCTCTCTCTCTCTAAAAAAAAATAAAAAATTAAACACAACCCTTACCCTCCAAGAAGCACAATTAAACTTGGAACGAGGAAAAGGCAATTCTAAATTTTCTTACATTTGGGTCATATAGAGAATTTTTCTAAGTCATTTGCCCTTTCTGAACCTCCCTTTCCTCTTTGGTAAAGCATCAGAATAAAATATGATCTTGCCAGGTTTCTGTCAGGATCACATGAAATAAGAAATGAGAAAACACTTTGAAAACTATATGGTGCTATAAAAATATGGGGTATTTTTATTACTTCGTGGAGTGAAAATTATTCAGAGCTAATAAGTATATAGCAGTGTGAAAACAAGAGAGGCAAGAGGGCCTGAATAATTCATTTAGTAAAATCCGCATTTTAAAGGAGTGCCAGCTTATCTCACTGGTCAGATTAACTCAACGTTGTGGTCGTTGGCAGCATGATACAGGGTTTGTGTGTCTCTGTCCTATTTTCTGTCACTCACTCAATAGGCTGGACTACTCTGGAAAATGAAGAGAGAAGCAGATGGGGAAGCTGTTTAGGTCCTGCCATTACTGGGTTTGAATCTATGTAGGCTCTGCATAGGAAGGTCAAGGTTTCTTAATCCTCCAAACCCCCAAATAAATATGGCCTGCTATAGACAGGAAAATTAACACCAAGAGAGGTTTATCTTCAGTATTACTTTGTGGATCCCAATTCCAAGGCATCATCTTTTTTTTATTTTTTTATGTTATGTTAATCATCTTAATAGGCAAGTCCCTCTTGCAGCTAAGCAATTACAAGAACAATAGCATTGATTATAATTTACAAGAGTAACATTTTGTCCTTAGTTATAGGTGGCATGCTTTGAGGAGCCCATGATGTCCTACCCACCACAAAGCAATTCCTGAGTTCCATACTGATTAGTATTATTTCTTTTGTCTTTCTATCCACACCCAAATGAATGATTATATGAGCCCTCAGGATAGCAAAGGATGAGGGACAAACATTAAGGAAACACAGTGGGGTAGGACTAGAATTCAAAAAGGGCCAAACTAATTACTTTTTATATCTTTACTACGCGCCAGGACCTGGTACTTATTTGACTAAGGTTTCTCTTTTAATCTTTATAATGGTCCTATGAGAATATTTTTTTAAAATAATTTCAAAGCTTTCAAATAAGGAGAATTAAGTCCAGAAAGGTGAAGTTGCTTAGGTAATGATTGCTGGGGTCACAAGTTAAATCCAAATACGTTGGCCCATGTTCCTGTCACTATAATAATATTTCTCAGACTTTGTGAAGTTTTATATTCGTTTTCCTTTTGTTTTGTTGTGACTGTTACTAAGCAGGGGAACACTTTCATCAAAAAAAATAATAATAATTCACAGAGAAACTCAATTGTAAACATATAAGAGTAGTTTGTAATTGAAAGAGAGGTCATGAAAAGGAAGCCATCATGGATAATACCTCAACACCCCTGCATTGGCCCCCATGACATTTTTTTTCAAAGTTTTGTCTCTTTCCAGAACTCAGTTAAGAAGTTATTCAACTCAACAAGCCAACTTGAGTCATTTCTCTGGAAATTGTTCTTGGTGAGTAGAGAAGGAGATGAAGGGGATGACATGGAATGAGCCTACTAGAAGAGAGAGGTAAACAACAAAGGAGACAAGAATGGGGTCACAAATTTAATTTGCCTATTTCAAAATTCAGCCTATGATCACTCCTGGCTTTAAGATACTCAATGTCATTGATGCTTTGAACACAAAGCTATTTTGACCCTCATTCTCTCAGACTATGAATCATACATTTTCACACCTTACATTAAGGAAATGTCGGACTTATAATTGCTTCATTTGTCCTTAAAGAAAAAAGATGAATAAACGCATCTTAAAGGCACTATTAATGAGTAAAACTGCATTTTAATTAATGTGTCTTTAATTAAACAAAATAAATTTCCTTCACAAGATCCTAAGTGATTTTTCCCCACCCCCTCTAGGCAAAACAGCAGCATTAAATGTTTCAGCCCATTAGGTTTCAAAGTTTTAAGTGACTAAAAAGTTGGATTCCTGAATTCATATTACAGCTAACTCACAATGGAAAATTAATAGCTCATAAATGAAGCTTCTATTGAAAGCAAATCATATCATTTTCCCGAGATAAGCATTTTTGAAAATGGAACTAATTTTAACTTCTGTCCTCTGCCCCAAGTGGGCACTGCCCAACAAAGGAACACAGCAGCCATGACGGACTAGAGTAACTTGGGAACTAAAGTACCTACATCTGCGACTTCAGCTTCTACTTCCACATTCACCATCTACTTTTTCTTCTAGCCTAAGGCACAAGGCCTTATAAGATTATTGTTGGTTTTTATTTGCATGGATACACAGCCTGAGAAAATGAGACATAATTGGGTCCACAAAATTGGGTAAGAAAAATCACTTTTAAAAATAGACAAATATATATTTTTTAAAGATTTTATTTATTTATTTGAGAGAGAGAGAGATTGAGAGAACAAGTGGGAGGAGGGGCAGAGGGAGAAGCAGACCAGAGCAGGGAGCCCAATGCAGGACTCAATCCCAGGACTCTGGGATCATGACCTGAGCCGAAGGCAGACGCCTAACCAATGGAGCCACCCAGGCACCCAGCAAATATTTTTTTGAAGCAAAATTTGAAGACAAACATTTTTTGAAGCAAACGATAGCTTTAGACAAGACACTTTCTGTGAAATGTGTACTAAGTCAAGTTTCTCTGTCTGCAACTGGAATCATAACATCCACAGTAAGAATATTGTAATGATACAGGAAAGCAGAATTAACGTGGGTGTCCTTGAACAAGTGGAGAGAGAACGTTGGTCTTCTTCTTCAGGCTCATGTTTCAGATACTGCAAAGTAGTACACAATCTTCAAACAGCAAGAAAACTCAATGAAAATACTATCTCTGACATGCTAAGCCAATGCATTATAATTAGAATTCTGCTTGCCATCTCAGTGTGTAGTTCTTGAGTTTCGATATATAAAAACGACCAAAGGATATTGATTCAAAGCCCTGGAAACCAAGCCCATCTAAAGCTTCTGAGTCAATGGGCCTGGGACAGGACTTCAAAATCTCTCTTATCTTAAAAACAACAACAAAAACTCTACCTTATGAGATTCTAAAGCGAGTACCCTGGTGACCATGAAGAAACACAAACCTATAAAGGTTTTGTTTGGTTTGGGTTTTGTTTTTTTCCCACATCTATACTTCTGTAGAAAATTTGGCAAATAGAAGAGAAAAAATTCTGAGAAGAAAACGATTACTCATAGTCCCATCGCTTAGCATAGCTACTATTAAATCAGTATAACTTCTAAGTATGTATATATAAAATTATCCAGTTTTTTCATACTGTATGTATTGTCTGTAATATTGCACATCTAATTTAATATTACATCACAAGTCATTAGACACTGCCTGTGTATAAAATTCTGTGATAAATATATTCTTTATTTCAGGAATTGAAGATGTTCGCTGGTATTCTAATGCAGTGTTACTAATGAAAAGTCTAATGATAGCTTTCTGGTTGCTTCATATGTGACTTTTTTTTAATCTCTGAAAATTTAGAGGACTTTATATTCATGCTTTTTTTTCATGCTTGATACTTAAATTTCAACAGCCTATGTTACAGGCCTTTTTATTTATAAATAAAAACATACAGAATTAGAGGGGTTGCATAAATGGGATGCTAAAACTTTTCTATGTTTTCTTTTGTTTGTTTAACAATAGATTTTAAAGATCTTTTGTCCATGTTAGGATATTTAGATTTCACTTCTTTTAATAGCTAAATAGCATTGAGTTTTAAGGATATCCCATAATCTGTTTAACCCCTCCCAAACTGACAGGATATTTAAATATCCCCAATTAAAAGCAATGCTACAATGACATGTGAATGAATGTACATTTGGACATATATCTTGGGACCATATTTAAGTATTTCTATAAAATGAGTTCTTGAGGATAATTTTTTTGTTAAAATTATATATGTGTGTGTGTGTGTGTGTATATATATGTGTATATATATATATATATATATACACATATATATATACTTCTATATTGTTAGGCTGCTGTTGCAAATCTGGAAATCAGACACTGAAATGAAGATTTGTGTATAAGAAATTTTGAGGGGGATACTGGATACTATAGGGGTTAATATTTATGAGTGAGTGACAGAAGAAGATGAATTGTAATGAAGTTGCAGCAAAGGCTTCAGCCAAACCCTCTCAGCTCTGGAGCTTATAGACACTTTAGAGATGTTCCCCACTGCGGCAAAAAAGCTGAGCCTTTATAGGCTTATATCCAACCAGTTACTGACTGCACCAGGGAAAGAGCATAGTGTTGGCAATGTGGCTCCCTTCAATCCCCAGAGAGGCATCCAACTGAAATCTGCCAGCTACCAATACTCAGCAGCTGAGATCTATTTGTCATTATGTGGAATGGCTTGCAATATATTTTAATGTCTTTCCACAAAGCTACCTAAATCCCCTGGCTATCTGTCATTAATAGACAAGCCATGACCTGGAGAAAGTCCCATTTCCAGAGAGAACACTAACCTTCCACTATACTGATGATACCTCCTGGTGGATACCCTCTTGACCCACATGTGACAATATGACTGGGCCATTAATACAGACAAAGTACAAGGACCTAGTACCCAAGTGAAATTCCTAAATGATCCGGAAAGGGGCACAGTGTTTCATTCTGAAAGAGACAATTATGAGGCATTTAGCCTTCTCTGCCCCCATAAATAAAAAGAAGGGCCCCAAGAATAGAATACCCTGGAGGTCCTCAACTGGTTCACTGAAGCTCTTCCCACTGCCCAGGCCCCACCAATTCTCATTTGCTATTTGAATTACAGGTTTCAGGAATCCCTCAGTTTGCCAGTTGAAGCCTATGACAGAAGAACACTACAACATATTAGACAGAAGTGTTCCTTGAGCTTTCAGATCTGTATACTCCCAAAGTCTACTTAAAGGGACAAATTTTTTGTGAAACCATTATTGGCCTGTAATCGTGCCTTGGTGGATACTGTGTGCATGACTCCTGGCCACGAAGTAGTCATGCGACCAGAAATTATATCATGTATCTGAACAGAGTCCTCAAGTCACTGGGTGGGTGCAGGTGAAGAATTCTCTCTGGTGAAATGGAATTGATACATATGGAAGTGGGTGAAACCTGGCCAGGCTGGGGTCTCACACCATGAAAAATTCTCAGGAGTATTCCTCTGTTTCTAGGTATATTACTTAAGTATTCCTCTGCCCCCTCCCCCAGGTATATTGCTGCTTTCACTGGTCAAGAAGAAACTCAATTATAGAAACCTCCTGGACCACATATGGCTCTGGTTTACTAATGACTCTTCCTGGCTAACTTTTACCAGGATAGAATGGGGTATAATGTCCGAGAGAGACATTAAAGGATGCTTGGCACAATGGCAGAGCCTCATAAGGTATGGATGGCTATCCTGGCCATCCCAATAAATGAGTTGTGCTCTATTTTCACTGACTCATGGGGCTGTAACAAATAGCCCAGCTGTTTGGTCAGGCTGCTGGCAAGCCTCAGACTGCCTTATAAACACACCTCTGTGGGGATGAGACATTTGTTTAAGAACTAGCTCTGCTCCTAATAGGCTTTTTGTTACCTGTGTAGATGCTTACCAGGAAGGCTCTTCCACTGACAAAGGGAAACATAACCAATGAGCAGACCACATTTGTCAGCTAAATACAGAGACTAAGTTATCCTCTTAAAGCAAGCAGACATGTGACCCATTGCCTAGGGGATCCATGAGAGGACAGTCTATGGAAATTCAGACACCATCTTAGACTGACCTACACCTATGAATGTCCACTGTTGCTTGAAGATGCCAAAACAGCATGAAAAAAATCTGTCCTACCTGCCAGGCCATGACCAAAGATAAAAATACTAACCAGAGACAAATCTTTCAAGCCAATGGGCCAGGGGTTCTTGACAAATTGGGCCCACATTGGGCCTCTCATCCCACCCAGAGGTTTTCAACAGATCATATGCATTCCACTGACTTGGGCCACACTATCCAGGTCATACAAGACCATATTTGCTTCTTTTTCAGGTTTCCTGAGCACAGTATATTTAATAATGGCCCCAAATTTTGACCCAAGTTATACATCAATGGGCCCAATCACAGGGCATACAATGGATTCTTCTTGTTCTGTATCACTCCCAAGCTACAAAGGTGATTGAGCATTTAAATGGACAGTTAAAAGACAGACTTAAGTGGCTGATGGGAAGGGCAAAGATAATTCCAGCCTGGACTACAAATGTTAGACAATCATTGTGGGGTCTCAATGCAGCACTTCTCTGAAAGGGTAGTTCTCATTTGTGTCATATGCTTTACCAGGCTGTCTGACCTCTTTCTTTAATTGTATGGCCTTCTTTTACAATTATTGAAAGTGTGGTCTCTGTAAGGTACCCTGCAAGGTCCTCCAACCCCATCAACCCCTTCCTGAAAACTCAAATTGATGGGAGATTAAAATGGCTATTAAAAAATGAGGAGTGGGAGACTGTAACCGCCTCCATTTACCATGCAGGTGCAGAGGATGGATATTTGCCAAGGACTTCAAAAATAATGGCCATCAGTTTGAAGTCTCTAGTTCAGCATTTTCCATAAGGTGGTCCTGTGCTTTGTCCCAGGTACCATATGGGATCAATATCAGTATATAGAATAGAAACATTCATTGAATCACAGGAGGATCCAAGCCAGGAAATTTGGGTGCATCACCCCAGAGGAAAGATTAAGAGTGCTATCCTTGCCCTGGTACAGGAAAGATCACCCACAGTGCAGTCAATGGAGCAAGGTCTCCTTGACTTGTTTGGATCCTTCAAACCTAAGAGCTGAGTACAGGAGAGGAAGAGTAAGGAGATATAACCTCTCTTCTGTCCTATAGTATAGCCTGTGTGACTCCTACCTAGGTGAATTTGTTGCTAAATCTGCCCCCAGGCAGTTGTCACTCCCTGAATGTGACAAGGTGTTGAACATGTACCCCCCCCCCCCCGCACCTAACCCCACAAATAAATATTTGATTGGTGTGCCACTGAATACCATGAACAGATATTCCTCTAACCACAGATCTTTCTGATACCTCAGGTACTCCAGGCTTATTAATTTGTACTGAGGCTTTGCCACAACTGGAATCTGAGATTACAGAAGAAAAATGTCTCCGTACAGTCAACTTGCTCCTATCAGAGGTAGGAGCAATTGGGACATCTGGGAAAGGGAGCTAGGATACACCATCAAGGTTATTCAGCTCTGGTTAGTAGCAGCCTCCTCTAGTCTTCTACATTCACTTCTGTCCTACATAGACTCTTCAATTCCAATCAAATTTTGCTCACCAGGAGGGACTTTTAGCTGGTTGATCCCCCAAGTAGTTAATGACTCTACCCTCTCAAAACTCTGTGCAACCTCTTGGGATATTATTTTGTTTGCAAAAACCAGGCCTTCACCTCTCTTCTTCTATACCAATGTAATATGTATCTATGAGACATTAATGAGACATCCAAGTATTCGAAATAGACCCCCCTCTAACTGAGCATATCACACTATGCTGACTCAGGTGGGAGCTCTAAAACCAGTCATAACTATTATTTAAGGGAATTGACAGGTAGCATTACCAGCTCTCTGCTCATGGGTGCACTCCATGTGGTTATCCCCATTCTTAGCATCATTCAACTAGGCTTAAAAAGAAAGCTTCCTGACTCTCTGAAACAAGCCCACAGCCTATGAGACATCTCTTCCTGACTTGAAAATGGTTGGTGTCCATGGCTCTGTGTACTCCTCCAAATGAGGCTGATTATCCTGCTTCAAATGATTTTGATCATGTCCTTGGTCTACTGTTGCCTTAGAATAATTAACCAGTTATCGTCACAGCTCCTTGAAGCCCATCCCATTTGGTCCCATAATGGGATAACCTATGTTTCTCAGTTTGGCCCATAAAGATCAAGGGGTAGAGTTGAAAACTGTGGCTCCAGGCCAAAATCCTACATGTAATCTTTTAGGCCCAATCTTCATGTTTTTCACAAATGCACTGAAAAATTATGCATGACTCAAGTGAAAAATCTAGTGTATTATCTGATGTCTACAGGTTCCAAACATATTTCATTTGGGGGTAGGTGGGAGCATTTGACAGGTCATTGCTTCTTCAGCTAGGTTACTATGAAGCAAACTCATAAATGTTCAAGTCCTAAGAAAACTTTTATACTGTAACTCTGACTTGCAACTGGTTGACTTTGTCAATGACCTATCTTCATCTCCATGGCTCCCTGTCCTATTTGCTATTCTTAAAACTTCTCTTCTACCCATATGTTAAGAGTTATTTCTGACTTCAAAAGATTCTGATGAAGTTCTACTTCTTACATGACTGCATGAGAACCTGCAGGGATCTAGACTCCAGTGAAACTGATAAAAATTATTTTAAAACCCAACTATTTGAAATCTGGAAATGGTACAATAGACAGACAGCAAATGAAATAAAAATCATTCAAAAAAATCTACTAAAATTTGATAAGAATTGTGACAGTCTATGAGTGTTGAACCAAGACCTGTACCCTCCTTTCCCACCCTGGTTAACAATATGGAAACTCTAGACTCTAACCACTACATATTGGAGATTGAAACTTATTACTATATAATATCTCCTTTGTCCCATTTAGTGTTTTAGTCTTAATATCCTATTTTTTTCTGATTTTAATAGCACTTCTCATATCTTATTCTTTGTTAGTATTTATCTAGTATATCTTTTCCATCATTCTTTTCAACTTAATTTTTTTCTGTTAGGTATGTTCTATTAAATAGCATATATCTTCAAGGTAAAATAATTTTTAAAAGTTCACCCAGAAGAATGGCTCCGCCTGAATCTGTATTCTGTGCTCTGTTTACTCAATCAACCCAATCTTTCTGACTAAAATTTTCTAAAACTTCTTTTAAAATGTTCTAATCTGGGGTGCTAGGCTGGCTCAGTCGGTAAAGTTTGATCTTAGGGTTGTGAATTTGAGCCCCACATTGGGTTTTAGGGATTATCTAAAAAAATAAAATTGAATTAAAAAAAAAAGTTCTGATCTGTTAAGTGTACCTTGTCATGTTTCTGGCCTCATTATAGGTTTATTCTAGAAGGATAGATGGGCAAAGAAAAATATATTTATCCTAGATATAGATATGTAAAGACACAGATATTTTCTCTGTGATTTCAATATGATTTGAACAAGAAAGGAGAAAATGGGTGTGCTTGGTCTGTTCTCTTGATCTACTCTCTTAGTATTTCTTTTAAATATGATGAACTTAGGTTCACAAAGAATAAGTGATTTGCCTAAACTCACAGAGCTTAATTAATAGCAGAAAGAAAACTAAGACACTGGGTTCTTAATTTCTATCCAAGAGCCCTTTTCACTGTAGTATGTCTTCAATACACACATTTTTAAAAATTTATAGCACATAAAGAATTAAATGAAAACATAATGGTTTTGAGAAAGCACGTCTAAATGACTTTTATAAGTACTGCTTAGAATTGAAATGTAGCAATTGTTACAGAAGCTCTCCACTTGTAAAACTGCTCCCTCTTTAATAAAACCAATGCATTAGAAAGTCAATATATGTCCTATTGATGTGCTCATTACAAGTAGAGACTGAGTTACAAAGATCAATCAACAACTATTCAATGCAGGATTTCAAGTGGACATCGTTGGCCCAGCTTCAGCTCTCCAATCTATAGATGTTCTGCCTCTAAATCACCCACAATGCTCAGACCTTTATTTCTTCCTGAATTAGCTAACCTTTCCTCAGCATTTCATATTATTTTTAATCAAAAATTTCTCTTCTGTTTATCTCTAGCCTGTTTATTGACCCTGAGTTTATAGGTAGGACTCAGATATGACTGAAATTGAAAGCCGTGGGAGGCTGCAAAGTTGGATCGTTTTTATTGAAGCGCTCAGAAGATTAACCACATGACCCTGTGATTTATAATAGCAGTTATAAGCCAAAGAGTTTTATACAATTGGATAGATTTCACAAATACCCTCCACATCAGAACTCACAAAGGCTGCCTTTTTCTACTTATCATTTTTACTAGTGTTATTACTGTTAATGGAGAAATAAAAGAAAAATTACATTGAGATTAATATGCCAGATTTTAACTCTAAACTTTTTATGTCCTAGCAAATAAACTCACATTATAAAAATAGGTCCAGCTTTAAAGTATAAACAGGGTACACAGTGAATAAACAAATAACTAGGGTAAGTTTTTAAGGAAGAATCTAGAATGGGAGTAAAAGTAAAATGACTTTGTGAGATTGGAAAATGTCATACAAAGGAAAGATGCATTTAGAGAGGAAAAGGTGTGAAGAGATCTTTTTAGGAAAATGAAAAAATAATGTATAATTAAAATATAATCTAGGACAAAGTATTATGAGTCAGTCTTCTTCTCATATACTACTGATGTCCAAAATAAATATAGAGAGAAAAAAGAATATACTTTTTCATAAAGTAAAACTATAAATAGTTCTTATGTTCCCATGTCAGTTCACAAAAACATGGATTCATAATAAAGCCAAAGGTACTATATGTACATGTACTATAAAGTAAAAAAAGATAAAAGTACCGCAAAGTTATTTTTACTTTCATTTAAATATTAAAAAAATTAACTGAGGTTTACAATATACCTAAGAAAAGGCAAAAGCAAAGTTTCACAGAGCATGAATCAATGCTTGTTCTTGTTTATATTTGTCAATATCTTTCCTATATGCAAAAGAATTGAGGCAATTTATAAATTGTACATAACAAAAAAGTGTAAAACACAGATAAAAGCATTTCTTGCCAGCCTGCCTTCCCACACCATTCCCAGAAAAACACACCCTGCAGTTCAGGGACTGCACTGTTTGTGCACCATGCAGAGCAGGGATAACAAACTGTCTAGAACAATGTGATTACATTCCCAGTGACAGAGTTCAATCACTTATTCCTATGAGACACCTAGCATATTTCTGGGTTCTGTAGAGGCTAAAATAGATTTCTATTTTTAATATCGTGAGATATAAAAAGGAGGAGAATAAGAAAAGGCTTTGAAAAGAAAGCACATAGGAAGCTAAGAGTATAGCTCCTAGTCCTTCCTTGCCTTTTCCCATCTCCCTGGAGAATGGGAAAGCAGTACCACATATATGTCTCCTGCTAGGTGGGGTGAACTTGAATTTAGAAACGGATCTTTGCTTCCCTGCTAGTGGTTTCTGAAGGCTGACAATATAGTATTCCTTGAGGAAGTAGCATAGAACCACAATACCTCCCAGGTGGCTACTGAGCCAAGCTGAGAAAGAATGACTCAGAGAAGAGGTTTTAGGGTATGCTGCTACCGGGGTCCAAATAGAGACACAGCTGTCCTATCTTTCTGTAAGGGAGGAGGCCACGGCAAAGCTGCCAAAAAGAAACATGCACAAAGGCCTAAGCCAAGACCACATGCATCAGACCAAATCAAATTTAGTAGGAGGATAGCTTCCTGTACCTAGTGCTCATCACAGGAGCAGACACTCCTTTCCTCCCTGCTGTCCTACCTACAAACCAGGATTAGAGTGACAACCATGAGTATATAGATTCAAAATGGAGAAATGGAGAAGGAAAGGCAGAAAGGAGAGAGATTTTTTTTTTTATTTTAGCCATTCTGACAGGTGTAAGGTGATATCTCATTGTGGTTTTGATTTGCACTTCCCTGATGATGAGTGATATTGAGCATCTTTTCATTTGTCTGTTAGCCATCTGGATATCTTCTTTAGAAAAATGTCTATTCAGGTCCTTTGCCCATTTTTTTAATTGCATTTTTTTTTGTTTTTTTGGTTTGGGTTTTTTTGTTTTTGTTTTTGTTTTTTTTTTTTTGGTGTTGAGTTGTAGAAGTTTTTATATATTTTGGATATTAAACCCCATATCAGGTATATCATTTGCAAATATCTTCTCTCATTCGTAGGTTGCCTTTCTGTTTTGTTGATGGTTTCCTTCACTGTGCAAAAGCTTCTTATTTTGATGTAGTCCCAACAGTTTATTTTTATTTTGGTTTCCCTTGTTTCAGGAGACACATCGAGAAAAATGTTGCTATGGCCAATGTCTGAAGAATTAGTGCCTGTGTTCTCTTTCAGTATTTTTATAGTTTCAGGTCTCAAATTTAGGTCTTAATCCATTTTGAGTTTATTATTGTGTATGGTGTTAGAAGTAATCCAGTTTTCCCAGCACCATTTATTGAAGAGACTATCTTTTCCCATTGTCTATTCTTGCTGCATTTGTCATGGATTAATTGACCATATAATTGTGGGTTTATTTTTGGGTTTCTAGTCTGTTCTATTGATCCATGTGTCTATTTTTGTGCCAATACCATACTGTTTTGATTGCTACAGTTTTGTTTTATATCTTGAATTCTGGAATTGTTATACCTCCAGCTTTGTTCTTCATTTTCAAGATCGCGTTTGCTATTCAGAATCTCTTGTGGTTCCATAACAAATTTTAGCATTATTTGTTCTAGTTCTATAAAAAATCTTGGTTGGTATTTTGATAGGGATTACACTGAATCCATAGACTGCTTTGGGTATTATGGACAAGAAATAACAAGTGTTGGTGAGGATGTAGAGATAAAGGAACACTTGTACACTGTTGATAGGAATGTAACTTGGTACAGCCACTGTGGATAACAATATGAAAGTTCCTCAAAAAATTAAAAATAAACATACCATTGATCCAACAATTCCACTACTGAGTAGTTACCCAAAGAAAATCAAAATGCTAATTTAAAAAGATATATGTACTTGTATGTTTATTGCAACATTATTTACAATAGCCAAGATGTGGAAGCAACCTAAGTGTCTATTGATAGTTGAATGGAAGGAAGATACATGTATGCAATAGGCTATTATGCAACCATAAAAACAGGTGAGATCATGCCATTTATGACAACATGGATGGACCTAAGAGGTATTATGCTAAGAGAAATAAATCAGACTGAGAAAGATAAATACTATATGATTTCACTCATATGTAAATTCTAAAAAAATTAATAAAAACAAGCAGAATCAGATCTATAAATACAGAAAACAAACTGATGGTTGCCAGAGGGGAAGGGTTTGGGGGATGAGCAAAATGGGGATAGGGGAGTGGGAGACACAAATTTCCAGTTACGGAATGAATAAGTCACAGGAATAAAAGCTACAGCATAGGTAAAATAGTCAGTGTTTTTGAGCATTTTTTCATGTGTCTGTTGGCCATTTGGATGTCTTCTTTGAAAAAATGTCTGTTCATGTCTTCTGCCCATTTCTCGATTGGATCATTTGTTCTTTGGGTGTTGAGTTTAAGAAGTTCTTTATACATTTTGGATACTAGCCCTTTATCTGATATGTCATTTGCAAATATCTTCTCCCATTCTGTCGGTTGTCTTTTGGTTTTGTTGACTGTTTCTTTTGCTGTGCGAAAGCTTTTTATCTTGATGAAGTCCCAAGAGTTCATTTTTGCCCTTGCTTCCCTTGCCTTTGGCGATGTTTGTAGGAAGAAGTTGCTGCGGCTGAAGTCGAAGAGATTGCTGCCTGTGTTCTCCTTTAGGATTTTGATGGACTCCTGTCTCACATTGAGGTCTTTCAACCATTTGGAGTCTATTTTTGTGTGTGGTATAAGGAAATGGTCCAGTTTCATTTTTCTGCATGTGGCTGTCCAATTTTCCCAACACCATTTGTTGAAGAGACTGTCTTTTTTCCATTGGACATTCTTTCCTGCTTTGTCGAAGATGAGTTGACCATAGAGTTGAGGGTCCATTTCTGGGCTCTCTATTCTGTTCCATTGATCTATGTGTGTGTTTTTGTGCCAGTACCATACTGTCTCGATGATGACAGCTTTGTAATAGAGCTGGAAGTCCGGAATTGTGATGCCACCAGCTTCGCTTTTCTTTTTCAACATTCCTCTGGCTATTCGGGGTCTTTTCTGGTTCCATACAAATTTTAGGATTATTTGTTCCATTTCTTTGAAAAAAGTGGAGGGTATTTTGATAGGGATTGCATTAAATGTGTAGATGGCTCTAGGTAGCATAGACATTTTCACAATATTTGTTCTTCCAATCCATGAGCATGGAACGTTTTTCCATTTCTTTGTGTCTTCCTCAATTTCTTTCATGAGTATTTTATAGTTCTCTGAGTACATATTCTTTGCCCCTTTGGTTAGATTTATTCCTAGGTATCTTATGGTTTTGGGTGCAATTGTAAATGGGATCGACTCCTTAATTTCTCTTTCTTTTGTCTTGTTGTTGGTGTATAGGAATGCCACTGATTTCTGTGCATTGATTTTATATCCTGCCACTTGACTGAATTCCTGTATGAGTTCTAGCAGTTTTAGGGTGGAGTCTTTTGGATTAAGGGGAACCCCCCTTCACTGTTGGTGGGAATGCAAGGTGGTGCAGCCAACTCTGGAAAATAGTATGGAGGTTCCTCAAGAAGTTGAAAATAGAGCTGCCATATGATCCAGCAATTGCACTACTGGGTATTTACCCCAAAGATACAAAAGTAGGGATCTGAAGGGGTATGTGCACCGTGATATTTATAGCAACAATGTCCATAATAGCCAAACTGTGGAAAGAGCCAAGATGTCCATCGACAGATGAATGGATAAAGAAGATGTGGTCTATATATACAATGGAATATTATGCAGCCATCAAAAGGAACGAAATCTTGTCATTTGCAATGACGTGGATGGAACTGGAGGGTATTATGCTGAGCGAAATAAGTCAATCAGAGAAAGACATGTATCATATGACCTCACTGATATGATGAATTCTTAACCTCAGGAAACAAACTGAGGGTTGCTGGAGTGGGGGGAGGTGGGAGGCATGGGGTGGCTGGGTGATAGACATTGGGGAAGTTATGTGCTATAGTGAGCACTGTGAATTGTGTAAGACTGTTGAATCACAGACCTGTACCTCTGAAACAAATAATACATTATATATTAAAAAAAGAAGAAGAAGAAGAAGAAGAAGATAGTAGGAAGGGAGAAATGCAGGGGGGAAATCAGAGGGGCAGATGAACCATGAGAGACTATGGACTCTGAGAAACAAACTGAGGGTTCTAGATGGAGGGGGTGGGGGGATGGGCTAGCCTGGTGATGGGTATTAAAGAGGGCACGTATTGAATGGAGCACTGGGTGTTATATGCAAACAATGAATCATGGACACTACATCAAAAACTAATGATGTAATGTATGGTGATTAACATAACATAATAAAAGAAAATTTACCACAAAAAAAAAAAATAGTCAGTGATATTATAATAACATTGTATGGTGACAGATGGTATCTACACTTCTGGTGAGCATAGCATAACATATAGAGAAGCTGAATCACTATGTTGTATATATAATATAACATCGTGTGTCAACTATTCTCAACCAAAATTAAGATAAAAAGAGGTTGAAATTGGAAAAGGATTAAAGTAGTGACTATATCAAGCAACTTACTATTCACCTGAGAGAAACAGAAATTTTAATAACTGGATTAATGTGGATATTATTGGGCTGGATGAAGATTTAATCAAAAATAGGGGAGAAAATTTGGGGTGCCTGGGTAGGTCAGTCAGTTAATTGTCTACTTTTGGCTCAGGTCACGATCCCAAGGCCAGTGGGATGGAGTCCCACATCAGGCTCCTTGCTCAGTGGGGAGCCTGCTTCTCTCTCTGCCTACTTCTCCTGCCTGTCATTACCCCTGCTTGCTCTTTCTCTCTCTCTCTCTCTCTCTCTCTAACAAATTAGTAAAATCTTTAAAAAGTAATTCTTAGACTCCCATGTTGCTGGCTTTTGAAACTTCTTTTGTTGTTACTCCCCGCTGGATGGAGTTTGCTATCACTTCTATAAAGCCTTGCCCTCAAGGGTGCAGGACAAATCAGCTCAATCTGAGTCACATGCCCACACCTGTGACAAATGGGAACAGAATACTACATATAGTTGAATGGTTCAAACAAACCATTTGTAGTGGGAAGAAAACATTTCCACAAAGAAAAGATACTGGTAGAATAAAACAAATGTATGCTTACCACCTGAGTAAAAGAACAAAAAGGCAAAGATCGATGAAGACATGAAACAGAAAATAGTTACATGAAGAAACCTAGACTAAGAATTCCTACTGAGCTTCTTCACAGCCAAAGTAAGAAGAGAAAAAACTGTAATGTAATAATGTAATTGTTCTGGACAAGTAAGAAAAGGAAGCAGAATTGTTAAAAGGAAGCAGAATATGTTAAACTGCATAATACATTGTATTTTCCTCAACAGATTTATATAACAATCCTCAAATTTAAAAAAAAAAAAAAGTGTTGAAGAGGACAAGAAGTAGGCCCTATATACTAAATTATAATTATGTGATGTCTTACTTTGGAGAATTAAAAGAAAACTATTACCATTTAACTTTCTTTTAATCTGATACAATATGTATTCAGAAGAATTAAAGGCTTTTGTATGACCTTTGTTCTAGTGGTTCCCAAAACCCAGCAATATATCAGAATCACTAGGAGTGCTTATTAGAAATAAGGATTTCATTGGTCTAAATTAAAGTCTGAGAAGCTATAGTAAAGCCCCTAATTCTGATTTAGGTATCCATGCTTGGGAACCACTGCTTTATAGTATTCTATAGTCTCAAATATTGATTGCCTTAATCAGGTGTCAGATAGGATTTGGACTTTCACCCACAGATCCATCCTTTTCCTTTACCTTGCTCTCTTTTGTCTCTTGTTAGGGTAGGAAGAGAGGACAGGCTGATCCTATAGGCTGTTTTTCCCAAGCTTCCATGTTATCTGACTTCCAGATAGTTTTAGTCAATGGGAAGTACTGGTAAGATATTAGATAACAAGGAAAAGGAGAGGGGTGCCTGGGGGGCTCAGTAGTTAAGTGTCTGCCTTTGGCTCATGTCATGATCCCAGGGTGCTGAGATCTAGCCCCCAACATCAGGATCCCTGCTCAGCAGGAAGCCTGCTTCTTCTTCTCCCCCTCCCTCTGCTTGTGTTCCCTCTCTTGCTGTGTCTCTCTCTGTCAAATAAATAAATAAAATCTTAAAAAAAAAAACAAGGAAAATGAGAAAGACCAGGGTATTCCTACCATCACCACCAAAATGCCTTCCCTTCTACTACCCCATCCTAGAGCTACATTTAAAATTTTAGCCCTGTCCCAGCATTACCTTGATACCAAAACCAGATAAAGACACCACAAAAAAGAGAACTATAGGCCAATATCTCTGATGAACATAGATATGAAAATCCTCAACAAAATATTAGCAAACTGAGTCCAAAATACATGAAAAAAAAATCATTCACCACAATCAAGTGGGATTTATTCCCAGGATGCAAGGGTGGTTCAATATTTGCAAATCAGTCAATATGATATATCACATCAATAAGAGGATATTTGCAAATGACATCCAATAAAGGGTTAGTATCCAAAATATATAAAGAACTTAACACCAAAAAAACCCCAAATAATCCAATTAGAAAATGGGCAGAAGACATGAACAGACATTTCTTCAACAAAGACGTACAGGTTGCCAACAGACATATTAAAAAAATGCCCAACATTCTTTATCATCAGGGAATTACAAATCAAAACCATAGTGAGACATCACCTCATACCTGTCAGAATGGCTAAGATCAAAAACACAAGAAACAATTGTTGGCAGGGATGTAGAGAAAAAGGAAACCTTGCACGGGGGGCGGAGCAAGATGGCGGAGGAGTAGGAGACCTGGATTTCGTCTCCTCTCAGGAATTCAGCTGGATAGGGATCAAACCATTCTGAACACCTACAAACTCAACAGGAGATCGAAGAAAAGAATAGCAACAACTCTCTGAACAGAAAAGCGACCACTTTCTGGAAGGTAGGACGTGCGGAGAAGTGAATCCGAGGTGATATTTGGGAGGATAGATGGAGGGGGAGGGGCCTCTGTCGGCCGCTTCTGGCAAGTGATAGAGCCACGGAGCACAAAATCAGAACTTTTAGAAGTCTGCTCCACTGAGGGACGTCACTCTGGTGGCGAAGTGGGGGGTGGAACCCTCGCGGGACAGTGTGGTCTCAGGACCCTCGAGGTCACAGAAAGACCGGGGGTGCCTGAGTGTGGCAGAGCTCCCAGGTATCGGAGCAGGGAAGCCGGCTGCAGAGACGGAGCCCAGGCGCGGGCTCTCAGCTCGGGGTTGCCATAAACCGTGATCCGCGGCACAGTCGGGCCACTGCTCCTCCAGCAGGGACCCAAAAAGCGGCAGATCCGGGGAGACTCACCTTCTTCCCCCAGGAGGAGAGGCGCCAGAGCGCAGCGCAGGGATCTGCTGGGTTTGGAGACTCCACACGGGGTCGGGTGCCAGAGATAGAAACGCGCGGACACAGGCCGGGTGAGCACAGAGTGCGGCCGGAGACTGCGGAGACGGGAGTGACTGACTGCTTTACTCTGGGGGCTCACTGAGGAGCGGGGCCCGAGTTCTCGGCTCCTCCGGGGCAGAGATTGAGAGGCCGCCATTTTCACTCTCGGCCTCCAAAGCTGTACGGAAAGCTTGCAGGGAACAAAAGCTCCCGAGAGCAAACCCGAGCAGATTACTTAGCCCGACCGGGCAAGGGCGGGCAATTCTGCCTCCGGCAAAGATATTTGGGAACCACGGCAACAGGCCCCTCCCCCAGAAGATCAGCGAGAACAGCCAGCCAAGACCAAGTTTACCAATCAGTGAGAACGGCAGAACTCCAGCGCTAGGGGAATACTGCACATAGAATCCATGGCTTTTTAACCATGATTCTGTAGTCTTTCAAAGTTAATTTTTTTTTAACTTTTTTTTTTTAATTTTTCTTTTTCCCTTTTTCAACCAACATCTTATCAATCCCTTTTTTAAAAAACATTTTTATTTTTCATTTTTAGAGTCATATTCTATCCCTTCATAGTAGTTACCCGTATTTTTGGCATATATATATAAGTTGTTCTCTCTTTAAAATTTTGAGATACAGTTTCTTCTAACAGATCAAAATATACCCTAAATCTCTAGTGTATGGTTTTTTTCTACTCCCCTGCCTGATCACATTCTCTTCTTTTTCTTTTTTTTTTAAATCCTCTTCTTTCTTTTTTCAAACAACTTCTTATCAATTCCTTTTATAAAATTTTTTATAATTTCCATCTTTACAGTCATATTCCATGCCTTCATCATATCAAACCTTATTTTTGTACATGTATAAGTTTTTCTTTCTTTAAAATTTTGGGAGGCACTCTCTTCTAACAGACCAAAATACACCCAAAATCTAGTGTGTGGCACTGATCTATGTACCAGCCTGATCATATTTGATCATATTCTGGGTTTTTTTGTTTTGTTCTGTTCTTGTTTGTTTTTATCTTTATCTTTTTCTTTCTTTTTTTTTTTCTTTTTCTTTTTTCTTTCTTTCCCTTTCTTTTCCCACTGCTTCAGGTCTTTTCTGATTTGTTTAGAGTATATTTTCTGGGGACCTTGTTACCCTGTTAGCATTTTGTTCTCTCATTAATCTAGTCTCCTCTGGACAAAATGACAAGATGGAAAAAATCACCTCAACAAAAAGAACAAGAGGTAGTACCGACTGCCAGGGACCTACTCAATAAGGACATTAGTGCAATGTCAGATCTAGAGTTCAGAATCATCACTTTAAAGATACTAGCTGGGCTTGAAAAAAACATCGAAGTTATTAGAGAAACGCTTTCTGGAAAAGTAAAAGAACTAAATTCTAACCAAGTTGAAATCAAATAGGCTATTAATGAGGTGCAATCAAATATGGGGGCGCTAACTGCTAGGATAAATGAGGCAGAAGAAAGAATCAGTGATATAGAAGACCAAATGATGGAAAATAAAGAAGGTACGAAAAAGAGATAAACAACTACTGGATCACGAGGACAGAATTAGAGAGATAAGCGATACCATAAGACGAAACAACATTAGAATAATCGGGATCCCAGAAGAAGAAGAAAGAGAGAGAGTGGCAGAAGGTATAACGGAGCAAATTATAGCAGAGAACTTCCCTAATTTGGGGAAGGAAACAGGCATCAAAATACAGGAGGCACAGAGAACCCCTCTCAAAATCAATAAAAAGAGGTAAACACCCCGACATCTAATAGTAAAACTTACGAGTCTCAGAGATAAAGAGAAAATCCTGAAAGCAGCTCGGGAGAAGAGATATGTAACCTACAATAGTAGAAACATAAGTAGCAACAGACCTATCCACAGAGACCTGGCAGGCCAGAAAGGACTGGCAGGACATATTCAGAGCACTAAATGAGAAAAATATGCAGCCAAGAATACTATATCCAGCTAGGCTGTCATTGAAAATTGAAGGAGAGATAAAAAGCTTCCAGGACAAACAAAAACTAAAGGAATTTGCAAACACGAAACCAACCCTACAAGAAATCTTGAAAGGGGTCTTCTAAGCAAAGAGAGAGCCTAAAAGCAACATAGACCTGAAAGGAACACAGACAATATACAGTAACAGTCAACTTATGGGCAATTCAATGGCACTAAATTCATATCTTTCAATAGTTACCCTGAATGTAAATGGGCTAAATGCCCCAATCAAAAGACACAGGCTATCAGATTGGATTAAAAAACAAGACCCATCAACATGCTGTCTGCAAGAGACTCATTTTAGACCCAAAGACACCCCCAGATTGAAAGTGAAGGGGTGGAAAACCATTTACCATGCTAATGGACACCAAAAGAAAGCTGAGGTGGCAATCCTTATATCAGACAAATTAGATTTTAAACCAAAGACTGTAATAAGAGATGAGGAAGGACAATATATCCTACTTAAAGGGTCTATCCAACAAGAAGATCTAACAATTGTAAATATCTATGCCCCTAACATGGGAGCAGCCAATTATATAAGGCAATTAATAACAAAAGCAAAGAAACACATTGACAACAATACAATAATAGTGGGGGACTTTAACACCCCACTCACTGAAAGGGACAGATCGTCTAAGCAAAAGATCAACAAGGAAATAAAGGCTTTAAATGACACACTGGACCAAATGGACTTCACAGACATATTCAGAACATTCCATCCCAAAGCAACGGAGTACACATTCTTCTCTAGTGCCCATGGAACATTCTCCAGAATCAATCACATCCTAGGTCATAAATCAGGTCTCAACCGGTACCAAAAGATCGGGATCGTTCCCTGCCTATTTTCAGACCACAGTGCTTTGAAACTAGAACTCAATCACAAGAGGAAAGTTGGAAAGAACTCAAATACATGGAGGCTAAAGAGTATCCTACTAAAGAACGAATGGGTCAACCAGGAAATTAAAGAAGAATTAAAAAAATTCATGGAAACCAATGAAAATGAAAACACAACTGTTCAAAATCTTTGGGATGCAGCAAAGGCAGTCCTGAGAGGAAAGTATATAGCAATACAAGCCTTTCTCAAGAAACAAGAAAGGTCTCAAGTACACAACCTAACCCTACACCTAAAGGAGCTGGAGAAAGAACAGCAAATAAAGCCTAAACCCAGCAGGAGAAGAGAAATAATAAAGGTCAGAGCAGAAATCAATGAAATAGAAACCAAAAGAACAGTAGAACAGATCAACAAAACTAGGAGCTGGTTCTTTGAAAGAATTAACAAGATTGATAAACCCCTGGCCTGACTTATCAAAAAGAAAAAAGAAATGATCCAAATCAACAAAATCATGAATGAAAGAGGAGAGATCACAACCAACACCAAAGAAATACAAACAATTATAAGAACATACTATGAGCAACTGTATGCCAGCAAATTAGATAACTTGGAAGAAATGAATGCATTCCTAGAGATGTATCAACTACCAAAACTGAACCAGGAAGAAATAGAAAACCTGAACAGACCTATAACCATTAAGGAAATTGAAGCAGTCATCAAAAATCTCCCAAAACACAAAAGCCCAGGGCCAGATGGCTTCCCAGGGGAATTCTACCAAACATTTAAAGAAGAATTAATACCTATTCTTCTGAAACTATTCCAAAAAATAGAAATGGAAGGAAAACTTCCAAACTCGTTTTATAAGGCCACCATTCACTGGATCCCAAAACCAAAGACCCCATCAAAAAGGAGAATTACAGACCAATATCCCTGATGAACATGGATGCAAAAATTCTCACCAAAATACTAGCCAATAGGATCCAACGGTACATTAAAAGGATTATTCACCACGACCAAGTGGGATTTATCCCTGGGCTACAAGGTTGGTTCAACATCCACAAATCAATCAACGTGATACAATACATTAACAAAAGAAAGAACAAGAATCATATGATCCTCTCAATAGATGCAGAAAAAGCATTTGACAAAGTACAGCATCCTTTCTTGATCAAAACTCTTCAGAGTATAGGGATAGAGGGTACATACCTCAATATCATAAAAGCCATCTATGAAAAACCTACAGCGAATATCATTCTCAATGGGGAAAAACTGAGAGCTTTCCCCCTAAGGTCAGGAACACTGCAGGGATGTCCACTATCACCACTGCTATTCAACATAGTATTGGAAGTCCTAGCCACAGCAATCAGACAACAAAAAGAAATCAAAGGCATCCAAATCAGCAAAGAAGAAGTCAAACTCTCACTCTTTGCAGATGATATGATACTTTATGTGGAAAACCCCAAAGACTCCACCCCAAAACTGCTAGAACTCATACAGGAATTCAGTCAAGTGGCAGGATATAAAATCAATGCACAGAAGTCAGTGGCATTCCTATACACCAACAAAAAGACAGAAGAAAGAGAAATTAAGGAGTCGATCCCATTTACAATTGCACCCAAAACCATCAGATACCTAGGAATAAATCTAACCAAAGAGGTGAAGGATCTGTACTCAGAAAACTATAAAATACTCATGAAAGAAATTGAGGAAAACACAAAGAAATGGAAAAACGTTCCATGCTCATGGATTGGAAGAACAAATATTGTGAAGATGTCAATGCTACCTAGAGCAATCTACACATTCAATGCAATCCCCATCAAAATACCCTCCACTTTTTTCAAAGAAATGGAACAAATAATCCTAAAATTTGTATGGAACCAGAAAAGACCCCGCATAGCCAGAGGAATGTTGAAAAAGAAAAGCAAAGCTGGCGGCATCACAATTCCAGACTTCCAGCTCTATTACAAAGCTGTCACCATCAAGACAGTATGGTACTGGCACAAAAACACACACATAGATCAATGGAACAGAATAGAGAGCCCAGAAATGGACCCTCAACTCTATGGTCAACTCATCTTCGACAAAGCAGGAAAGAATGTCCAATGGCAAAAAGACAGTCTCTTCAACAAATGGTGTTGGGAAAATTGGACAGCCACATGCAGAAGAATGAAACTGGACCATTTCCTTACACCACACACAAAAATAGACTCCAAATGGTTGAAAGACCTCAATGTGAGACAGGAGTCCATCAAAATCCTAAAGGAGAACACAGGCAGCAACCTCTTCGACCTCAGCCGCAGCAACTACTTTCTAGAAACATCGCCAAAGACAAGGGAAGCAAGGGCAAAAATGAACTCTTGGGACTTCATCAAAATAAAAAGCTTTTGCACAGCAAAAGCAACAGTCAACAAAACCAAAAGACAACCGACAGAATGGGAGAAGATATTTGCAAATGACATATCAGATAAAGGGCTAGTATCGAAATCTATAAAGAACTTATCAAACTCAACACCCAAAGAACAAAGAATCCAATCAAGAAATGGGCAGAAGACATGAACAGACATTTTTCCAAAGAAGACATCCAAATGGCCAACAGACACATGAAAACGTGCTCAACATCGCTTAGCATCAGGGAAATCAAATCAAAACCTCAATGAGATACCACCTCACACCAGTCAGAATGGCTATTATTAACAAGTCAGGAAATGACAGATGTTGGCGGGGATGCGGAGAAAGGGGAACCCTCCTACACTGTTGGTGGGAATGCAAGCTGGTGCAGCCACTCTGGAAAACAGTATGGAGGTTCCTCAAAAAGTTGAAAATAGAGCTACCCTACGATCCAGCAATTGCACTACTGGGTATTTACGCCAAAGATACAAAAGTAGGGATCTGAAGGGGTACGTGCACCCCGATGTTTATAGCAGCAATGTCCACAATAGCCAAACTGTGGAAAGAGCCAAGATGTCCATTGACAGATGAATGGATAAAGAAGATGTGGTATATATATATATACAATGGAATATTATGCAGCCATCAAAAGGAATGAGATCTTGCCATTTGCAACGACATGGTTGGAACTGGAGGGTATTATGCTGAGCGAAATAAGTCAATCAGAGAAAGACATGTATCATATGACCTCACTGATATGAGGAATTCTTAATCTCAGGAAACAAACTGAGGGTTGCTGGAGTGGA
>NW_022589737.1:15598256-15615840 GCF_004348235.1 Phoca vitulina
AAAAAAAGTCAGGCAGAGAAAGGCAAATACCATATGATTTTACTCATATGTGAAATTTAGGAAACAAAACAAATGAACAAAGGAAAAAGAAGAGACAAACCAAAAAAACAGACTCTTAATTTTATAGGAAACAAACTGATGGTTACCAGATGGGAAGTGGGTGGGGGATGGGTGAAATAAGTGAAGGATTAAGAGTGCACTTATCTTGATGAGCATTGAGTAATATCCAATTGTTGAATCACTATATTATACCCTTGTAATTAATATAATACCAGATGTTAACTACACTAGAATTAAAATTTTTAAAATAAAAATACATAAAATAAGTAAAATAAAATAAATACAAATTTGGCCCCGTCTCCTCCATGACCTCAGCTCTTCTAGGCAAATTTCTCCATCATTCCAGCTCCAGATAGGCAGACCCTACTTGAGGGCCCTGATTTCTGGGTCTGATAACCCCATCTCCTTTCTTTTCCTCTTTGGAGAGTCCTGAAAAACAGAAGTAGCTGCTAAGAATCTTTGGATTGCCTCAGTATCCTGTTTGGCTCCTCAACTCTTCCACCATTCGTGTAACCAATTCTGTCTGGGTTTTGAGTAGACCATGTTTGATGTTGTGTGGCTAACTGAAAGAAGACCAATATATTTCAGATGCCAGCCACATATGTAATAAAGCTGATATTTAAGATGACAATTGAATATATAGCAAAGATGCCCATAAATATGTATAAATATGACTTGTATTTTTCACCATTTAGAATATCATCATAGTGGTGCATTAGAGTGGAGATGAGTTTCATTATCACTTAGAGAAATAACAGACTATTCTCAGAAAACAGATTGGATTTGGATTGAATGATTGAATGAAATATTTTAACATATGTTTGATTGAAAACCTATGTTCTGGGCGCCTGGGTGGCTCAGTTGGTTAAGCGACTGCCTTCGGCTCAGGTCATGATCCTGGAGTCCCTGGATCGAGTCCCGCATCGGGCTCCCTGCTCGGCAGGGAGTCTGCTTCTCCCTCTGACCCTCCCCCCTCTCATGTGCTTGCTCTCTCTCATTCTCTCTCTCTCAAATAAATAAATAAAAAATCTTTAAAAAAAAAAAAAAAAGAAAACCTATGTTCTACACAATAATATATGGACAAGATTTTGGCCTAAAACTGATAGCAGAAGTTACCAGTAGTTGCATCATGAAGGAGCATCATATGGTCCCTCTGGAATGAAAAATTTAGGATCTTCAAAATACATTCATGGATACATTAAATATGTTAAATAAATGTTTTTAATATATATTAAATATATATTTGATTTAGACATAATTAATATAATTGCTGTTATTGAGGAATAATTATCCAATAGATTCAATTGTATCCTTAATGTTTTCCTGGAATATGAGAAAACACATACTATGTTGAAATATTATTGATCAGAAATTTTAATTTACCTTGAACACAGGCACATAAGAAAAGCTTTGAGAGAGAGGAGAAACAGAATATAGATACTTACTTGTGTGGAAATTCTAATAGGCTATCTCTTCTATGCATTTTTTTTTTAAGATTTTATTTATTTGACAGAGAGAGAGAGAGAGAGACAGTGAGAAAGGGAACACAAGCAGGGGGAGTGGGAGAGGGAGAAGCAGGCTTCCAGTCGAGCAGGGAGCTGGATGAGCAGGGAGCCCCATGCAGAGGGAGCCCGATGGGGAGGGAGCCCGATGGGGGGCTCCATCCCAGGACCCTGGGATCATGACCTGAGCCAAAGACAGAGCTTAATGACTGAGCCACCCAGGCACCCCTCTCTTCTGTGTACTTCTAACCATCCTTGTGGTTGCCATCACTGGTTATTATAAAAGATTGGGTGGATCGCCTGGGTGGCGCAGTCGGGTAAGTGACTCTTGGTTTCGGCTCAGGTCATGATCTCAGGGTCCTGAGATTGAGCTCCGCGTCAGGTTCCATGCTCAGTGCAGAATCTTCTTGTCCCTCTCCCTCTGTGCTCACCCCTCAATCTCTCTCTCAAATAAAAAAATAATCTTTAAAAAAAAAAAAAGATTAGATGACATTTTTAGCTAATTACACTAAAACATTAACAATATATACACTCCAGCGGCACCTGGATGGCTTAGTCAGTTGGGTGGCCAACTCTTGATTTCGGCTCAGGTCGTGAAGTGGGGGTCATGGGACTGAGCCCTGTGTCAGGCTCTGTACTGGGCATGGAACTTGCTTGGGATTCCCTCTCCCTCTCCCTTTGCTTCTCTCTCTTTCTGTGTGTCTCTCTCTGTCTCTATCTCTCAAAAACAAACAATACATACATCCCATCAACAGTTAGAAACTTCTGAAAATAGAACTTTCACCCAATTAGCAAGAATAACTAGATAAAATAAGAAATCTATTAAAGCACTTTCTAGGAAGAATGTTTATTACACCTCACTACACATAATTAGTTGCTATATTTTCTGTTAGACTGAAAGCCACATGAAGGCAGAAGCCATTGCTATCTTGTTGATCTTGTTAAAAGATAAACAGATATATTTAAAATGTTCACAGTTTGAGCAAAAATCTAATCAAATTAGGCAGTGGTGGTTAGGGGCACCCCTCTGACAGGAGCTCAGGGAGAGACTTATATGGAGAAAAGGCAGAAGCAAAGAAAGGAAATTACTAATTGGCATATCTTAAAGCCTAGTTGGCTGTTTGTGACTGATTGTCCATAGGTTTCAATGTCATAACCTTGAAGCATTCACAGGCTTAGATTTTGGCTTGCTTATGTAGGCCATAATGACATTAGAGCTACTTCATTCTAATGGCCTCCTAAAAATTAATTTAACAGTCTCTATCCACAGTTACTGGGGAAGTGTCTGGCACAGAATAAATGCTGCAAGAATATTTGTAGTGTTGAAATACAATGAACTTAACTGAAATGAATTGAATTAGTTAAGAGGATTGAGTCTCTAACTCACAATTTTTACAGAAACCTTTCTAGACCATTATGTGAACTCCTAATATAAATGATATTCTTTCCTTCTTTCTTGTTTTGGTTCTGGAGAAAGAGAGAGACTCTCCAGCTATCCAGCTCGTCAAAAGACCAGGCATGAAATGGTAGCAAGACCTGTATGTGTGGCCTACCCAGTTGTCATTAAATTGGCTATCTAATATTCTGTTTTACCACTCTGACTGTCTGAGTCAGCTTGGGCTGCTATAATAAAATACCATAAATTGGAAGTTTATTTCTCACATTTCTGGAAGCTAGCAAGTCCAAGATCAAGGTATCAGCAGATTCACTATTGGGTAAGGACTCACTTTCTGGTTCAGAGACAATCATTCTCACTTTGTCATCATATTGTGGAAAGGCCACTTTTATAAAAGCACTAATCCCACTCATGACAGCTTTGATTTAATCTCCTCTTCAAAACCCCACCTTTTAAAACCATCATTTTGAGGGTTAGAATTTTAACATGAATTTTGGTGGGATATAATATCCCATCTATAGCACTGATCAATAAGAAACACCATTTATTAAAAAGAACCCTCGTTAAAATGCTAAATTATGTTTCAGTGAGAACATGAATGATGAACAGGAAAAAGTAAAATATATTACTGGAAATACCCACATACCTGACAGTTATACACACACTAATATCCTTTAGATTAAAAAGTGTAACTATTGAAATGTTTTGCAGGTATAGATAAGGTCCTCAGAATAAAATAAATATGCAGATATGGATGTGCCAGATCATCCTATTG
Organism: Phoca vitulina; assembly: GCF_004348235.1. Taxonomy (NCBI): domain Eukaryota; kingdom Metazoa; phylum Chordata; class Mammalia; order Carnivora; family Phocidae; genus Phoca; species Phoca vitulina. Next base: position 15,601,990 of record NW_022589737.1, read on the forward strand.
TCAACTTCATAAAGCTGGAACTATGTGTTCCAGAATTTCCTTCCCTATATGGAAACAGGTTAGAATTGGGCAATCGAGATAGTTGCATCAGATTCAAGAGGCAGAAATGTAGCAATGACTATCACTCTCCCAAGGACTTCAGGGTCTAATGTTGTAATGGACAGACACAAAGGTGTCCAGGTGGACCCAGCTTATCCTCCCTTTTCTCCAACTTGTGTCTAGTTCTCCTTCCCAACTACTGGCCAAGTGGACCAACAACAGCCTCGCCCCACCAGCAGGTGCTTGTCTGTGTGCCCACACAGGTGTTAACTGCGCAGAAGCAGCACAGACCAGTGCCCTTCGTTGTCCCCAGACGGCAGCTTGCTTGTCAGATATCTGGAAAGTTCATTACTTGTTCACTGTTTCAGTGCTTTAGGAGGTGGATTAGTAACTTCTCTCTGACCTCGCAGCTCCTCTGTTAGAATTTTTACTTCCTTGGCTCCTCCTGAAATTGTATAATAAATCTCTTATCACACATTACTCATAGGAGTTCTGCTTCCTTAATTGGACCCTAACTGATACCATGTATTTCTAAAGCCAGACCCTATATATTAGCCTATATCTCTCCTCCAATTTCATAAAATTAGAAATTAATGACTGTTGGTAATAATAATTTTACCTTAATTTTAAGAGGTTTTTGGGATAAAATCAGCTATACTTTCATACAAAGACCAACTGCATTTATATTAAATACTAAATAACTTCTGGAGAACGTTTTGTAATATTATATACTAGTAATATGAAAGTAAATTGTGACCAATGATTCTGATTATTTATATGAGAATATCAAATGTTATCATTTTTTATTTTTCATTTCCATTTTTAAAATGTTTGCCTGTGTGGTTAATGTATGTTAAACAAATATGTTTAATATGTATTCAATATATAATGTTATTTCAAATACATATTAAATAATATAACTGATAGCAGGAAAAATGAATGTTTTATCTCTTCCCTTTTTCAATGTCTTACTACAGAAAAACATGTCCATAACATAAAGAAGGGTTTAAAGAATCAATTTATTTAACCCAAAAGAGGCTTAAATGCTAATTCACCCTAAACTTTCTTCCCATTCTTGTAATTGCATTCTTTCACTATAAATAGATAGTTTTACTATTTATAGTATTACTATACTATAATATAATAGTATATTATATATACTATACTATATATATATAATATGATAGTATATACCATATTTTTCTTAAGAGCATAGTTTTTGAGAGCAAGAATTGTATCCAATCAATATTAGTATTAACAATGACTAGCACAGTACCTGACACATAGTTGATACAACATATTTTGAAAAAATGAATGAATGAAACGCTTGGCCACCCCTGCCCTCTGTCAGGTAGCTTCTTCTAGTTATTATGGCTAGATAACAAATTATTCCAAAACTTAGTGGCTAAAACCAGAAGTTGTTATCTGTCATTGTTTCTGTGGTTCAGGAATTAGTATGACACTCAGCTGGGTGGTTCCGGCTCGGGGTTCTCTTATGCGTTATAGTCAGATGTAGCAGAGATTTCAAGCATCTCAAAGATTTCCTCTTTCTTTTGAATGAGCAATCAAACAGCTGGGGCTGGAGCAGGTGGGGCTCCTTGAGCATCTCTTCTGCGGATCTTTGTAGTCTCTCCATATGATCTCTCTCACATGGTGGCTTCAGTGTAGCCAGACTTGTTCAGTTGGCTCAAGATTCACAAGTCATGTATCCTTTTATAGAAGGAGTGTCAAAAAACTTGAGAACAGATTGTAAAATCACCACATACTTCATACATTTTACTTCAGGCAAGTCTCCAATGCTTTCTTAAGTCACACTATCCTTAAGTATTGATACTTAATATTTAATGCAAAAGTGAGGGCCTATGTTTTCTTATTGAAAGCTTCTAATACATCACAAGCTGAGAAAATGATTATCACCAATATAACAATGGATTTAACTTGTAACAAAGCTCAACTTTTTCTTCTAAACCATCAACATCCCTCTGAATTTCAAAGTCCTAATTCTGGTTTAGAAACCTTATAATATACAGGGCCATTAAAAAGTATGCTGTCTGGGGTTCCTGGGTGTCTCAGTCAGGTAAGCATCCAACTCTTGATTTTGGCTCAGGTCATGATCTCAGGATTGTGAAACTAAGCCCTATATGGGGCTCCGTGCTCAGTGGGGAGTCTGCTTGAGATACTCTCTCTCCCTCTCCCTCTGCCTCTCTTCCCCATGCTCTTTCTCTCTCTCTAAAATAATAAATAAATAAATCTTAAAAAAGAGAGAGAGTAGTGTGCCTGTAAGAGGGAGTTCAGATGGAGCCCAGCAAAGTTTTAAGGCCTGGACACACATCATTTCTGCTGAATGGTCCATGAGCAACATGCAAGTTTCTGTTAATGGAAAGGTATCACCAGAGAACAAAGAAAAGATATTCAGGTAACTTCAGGAGCTTATTCCAATGGCTAAGAATAGTTTTCAGTTACTGAGACAATTCAGTGTGCTTCCTTAAATCTGAAACATACTGTGGTGTAGTTTCTCAAAATTCATTTCCTGATTTCTTTGTGATCTTGTGTCCCCTCTGCTTAGGCCTAGCCAAATTCCCATCTTCCAAATATGCCTTCCTGTCTATATTTATAGCATCATCTCTGTGCTCTACTTACCTTAGCAACTTTACTTTTGATAGTTGAGAACCTTTCCATTCATTAAACAAATACATATTAATTGCCATCTGCATACCAGACACTATTCTATATATTTGGGCATTTTAAATAAGGAAAATAAATATTGCTGTCTTATAAATCTACAATTAGCATAACAAATAAGTAAACTATATAATTATAAGTGTTGTGGATAAAATAGAGCAGGATAAGGTGGATAGGAGTAGGGTGGGGGAGAGTAAATTGCTACCAAAAGCTTTGCATTCAAAATATACCTTTGATATATGCTTCAAGATATGGATATTTTAGAAGTAAAAAAAAAAAAAAAAAAAAACCTTTCTTTCTCATTCCTGCAACTCCCCTAATTTTCCTCAAGGTACTATAGACAGGTCTATAAACACCTCAAGGTGTTTTAGAAAGAGGTGTGGAAAAGAAAGACATACAGATTCGTATTTCAGCATGCTCTCTCACTATACCAATATTACAGTTTACAGACACCAAAGGCAAAGATCTTCTTAAAATTGTTAAATTCCTCATTCATGCTAACACATACTATTATTTTTAAATGATTTCCTTCAAGAAAGATGGGAAAACCACATAAATATATATAATAACCACCAAACCACCTTGTTAATGAGGTGAATACATGTCTACATTAACACAGTCAGTTGAAATTGCAACAGTGCATAATATAATGCCATTAACATAAAAAATAGTGTGTAAGAAAGATATGAAATCTGCCCTGAGCTTCTGTCACAAAATCATTCTGAAAAATAAACAAAATAAAAATCAGAGCACAGAAAAACATTGAGCAATAGAGGGAATCAAAGGATTGATCTTGAAATGTGGCTCTTTCTTTACTGATTATTGTAAACTACAGTGCTGTGGTGAAAAAATTGTTGAAATAAGAAATGTTTTTCCCTCACTTTCACATAACCCTATATCATACTTTGTCTGTGTTTCAGGCATGTGGTGTGATAGAAAAGCACTAAGAACCTAAGTCATATGTGGTTGATGTGTTTTAAAATGTCCTTATCCTTTTGACAAGATAAAATTGTGTGTGTGTGTGTGTGTGTGTGTGTGTGTGTGTGTGTGCGTGTAAAGGGAGGGGAGGAAAAGTCTTGTGGGGGGCGGGGGGGCGCATAGAGAGAGAGTAGAAGTGACTTCTCCAGTCTGGAAAAGTCTGTGGGTGGTAATGCAAGAAGAACAAGGACCCATATAGGACCAGGTTTTGAAGACACACTGATAAAGGCACAGAAGTCAGAAGGAATGGCTGTATGATGTACACTGGAGCCAGGTGTAAGGGAAAAAGTCTCAACATCATCAAATATTTTAGGCCACCAATGTAAGGTATGTCAAAATATAATTTTTTATATGTTAAGAACTTAATTTTCACAAACAAAAAATGGGGAGTCTGTGTCAATTCATTAATTAGGTTATCATCAGAATGACAAAGCTGGTTCAAAGAAGGATAAAGAAACTCATGCACACATAGTCAATGAAAAAGAAATAGAGAATTCCAGAATAAAATTGCGAAGTTACAAAACCAGTTAATGTTGTATTACAGGACAATGAAAAACAATCTTTAGAATTACCTGTTTTATGGAACAGAAATAATTTGTATCCCTTCACAATAAAACAATTTCATCTTATTGGATTTTTAAAAATAAAATCTATTCATGTAAGGTTGTAAAAGGTCTTATGCAATGGTAACTAAATCAAATAAATATACTTTATTCTAGAGGATCAGAAAAGCTTGTCATACAAAGCCCTAGCATAACAATGAAAGTCATGTAGTCAATTATTTTTTTTGGCCTTACTTCCAATTTTGGATTTTCTTTCTTTACAGATAAAATCTATAAATGTACTGAATGGAGCACTGGGTGTTATACGCAAACAATGAATCATGGAACACTACATCAAAAACTAATGATGTAATGTATGGTGATTAACATAACATAATAAAAAAAACCTATAAAACCATCAAAAATAAAGGAATAGCTACAGGATTAGATACAATAGGGCAAGCTGGCAGAAAGTATTTAACTACAGTTGACCCTTGAACAACGTAGGGGATTAGGGACATCAAAAATCTGCACACTCAAAAATCTGCATCTAACTTTTGACTCCCTGAAAACTTAACTATTGTTCACTGAAAGCCTTACCATTACATTAATAGTTGACAAACACATATTTTGTGTGTTATATGTGTTATATACTGTATTTTTTAAGTAAGCTAGAGAGATGAAAATATTAAGAAATCATAAGGAAAAGAAAATACATTTACAGTACTGAATTGTAAAAATTCATGTATAAATGGATCTGCACGGTTCAAATTCGTGTTGTTCAAGAGTCAGCTACTATAAAGACATCTAGATGGACACCTGGAAACCCTGGCACAATCGTATGAGTAGGAGGAAAGGAAAAGCCAAATGACTTTGGTTAATTTTTCCACAAGCCAGGCAGGATAGGGATTTGGATATGGACTTAGCAAAGAGTAATAATAAATGTAATACTTTTGCGCAACCTAGGGTTATGTCTAAAATTTATTCTTAATAACAACACAATTAGATCATAAGATACCAAATGCTCACAAGAAGAACACCAGAACTCAGGAGAAAATCAAAATAAATTTGTCTTTCTTAAAAATGACTGTGTTTACAATAAGATGTGGTTGTTATGGGACAATGTGGAATGAATGAACATCAACCAAAGAAAACACTATAATATGATAAAAAGCAGTCCATCTTATCAGAGATTATGGAAAGTCTGTTTCTTTGATTTTGGCTTAAGATACTACAAAACCTTAACCTATGATAGTGGTGGGCATCAGGCTGTCATAACATTTTCCATGTTTCTGCTGAGCAGACCAGCTTGATGCCCCTCTGTCCCAAGCTGAAGTCAAGGTGAGGTGGAAAAGTGAGGTTACAAACAGTGTCCTAGTATTGATAACAGAGTAAATTGTTACTCTGTTCTCTGATTAGAATTGATTGTGTTGTGTTAACGGGCCTTCTCAGAATCCTGTTCTCTCCTCACTGTGAAACCTCCAGCAAGTCATTTCTCTCTCAAGGCCTGGGATTTCCCACCTATGAAGCTAAGGGTCAGACTCCATCCTCTTTCCAGGTCTCACAGTGTGTGCTTAACATGCCTGACCACTAAGCTGTTTATCGAAGCAGGGCTACCCAGCATCGAAACCAGAACTGCAGAAGAAAACAGCCAAAAACCTAGAGCAAGACAGAGAAATGCCCTGTTTTTTAAATAATTATCTAATTACCAAGATAAATTAGAACAATTTTTAATCATACAAAGTGAAATTAAATTCAAATTTTCAAAAGCATACCTTTGAAGAAATCAAGGATTGGTCACATAAAAAAAAAGAATGTCGACAGTCTTAAGTAACTCCTTAAATCCACACGGGGCAGTGTTTTAAAAACTAAACACACACACATACACACACACAAATCTCATATAAAAACTCACTCAAAGGATAACATAAAGAAATAAAAAAAAAGAAAGACACAAGTGTCTGTTATGCTCAAAGATATTTGGATACAACTCAGGAAATTCGGGATCAACACAGACAAATGGATAAATGGGGGTAATCGGGAGAGTTAGACTTTTTTCAGTGCAGCCTGACTTGAACTCTCTTTTAGACAAGTCCTTTGTGTTGTATACACATTACAGTATCCTGGATACCTTGTTTACAGGCACAGACTTCTGCAAGAAGCACTTATTTTTTTCCCACTATTTCATTTGTAGTAAAACAAATTCTCTCCCCAGTGGGGTTGGAAGGCAAGACGTGAGACAGCCTGGTCATCATTCAACATTCCTGACGGCAAAGGATCTTCTTTAAACATCAAAAGAAAAGCCTTCACAGCATTCAGCAAAAAAATAAAAATAAACAATGAAGCTCATATTTATTCTGCCACCCTGGAGGGTTTCCAAGAACCAGGTGATCTGTCATCAAAGAAACTGCAGGCCTGTGGGGCCAGGCCTCAGGAATGCAGACCTTCCTTGAAGGAACTTGAGATTAAATGACAGCATTCTATAGACATGGGAGCTCTGAAAAAACTCTCCTGGTACAGGGGGGCGGAGCAAGATGGCGGAGGAGTAGGAGACCTGGATTTCGTCTCCTCTCAGGAATTCAGCTAGATAGGGATCAAACCATTCTGAACACCTACAAACTCAACAGGAGATCAAAGAAAAGAAAAGCAACAACTCTTTGAACAGAAAAGCGACCACTTTCTGGAAGCAGGGACCCAACAAGCGGCAGATCCGGGGAGACTCACCTTCTGCCACCGGGAGGAGCGGCGCGGGAGCGCACCGCGGGGATCTGCTGGGTTTGGAGACTCCACCCAGGCTCGGGTGCCAGAGATAGAAACGCGCGGTCACAGGCCGGGTGAGCACGGAGTGCGGCCAGAGACCGGGGAGAGGGGAGTGACTAACGGCTTTTCTTTGGGGGCTCACTGAGGAGCAGGACCCCGAGTTCTCGGCTCCTCCCGGGCGGAGACTGGGAGGCCGCCATTTTCACTCACCGCTTCCAAAGCTGTACGGAAAGCTTGCAGGGAACAAAAGCTCCCGAGAGCAAACCCGAGCAGATTACTTAGCCCGGAACCAGGCAAGGGCGGGGCAATTCTGCCTCCGGCAAAGACATTTGGGAACCACGGCAACAGGCCCCTCCCCCAGAAGATCAGCGAGAACAGCCAGCCAAGACCAAGTTGACCGATCAGTGAGAACGGCAGAACTCCAGCGCTAGAGGAATACAGCACATAGAATTCATGGCTTTTTTACCATGATTCTTTAGTCTTTCAAAGTTGATTATTTTTTTTAACTGTCTTTTTTTCTTTTTTCTTTTTTTGAATTTTTCTTTTTCCCTTTTTCAACCAACATCTTATCAATCCCTTTTTTAAAAAAACATTTTTATTTTTCATTTTTAGAGTCATATTCTATCCCTTCATAGTAGTTACCCGTATTTTTGGCATATATATATAAGTTGTTCTCTCTTTAAAATTTTGAGATAGTTTCTTCTAACAGATCAAAATATACTCTAAATCTCTAGTGTACGGTTTTTTTCTACTCCCCTGCCTGATCACATTCTCTCCCTTTTTTCTTTTTTTTTTTTAAATCCTCTTCTTTCTTTTTTCAAACAACTTATCAATTCCTTTTAAAAAATTTTTTATAATTTCCATCTTTACAGTCATATTCCATCCCTTCATCATATCAACCCTTATTTTTGGACATATATAAGTTTTTCTTTCTTTAAAATTTTGGGAGGCACTTTCTTTTAACAGACCAAAATACACCCAAAATCTAGTGTGTGGCACTGATCTATAAACCAGCCTGATCATATTTGATCACATTCTGTTTTTGTTTTGTTTTGTTCTGTTTTTGTTTGTTTTTATCTTTATCTTTTTCTTTTTTCTTTTTTTCTTTCTTTTTCTTTTTTCTCTCTTTCCCTTTCTTTTCCCACTGCTTCAAGTCTTTTCTGATTTGTTTAGAGTATATTTTCTGGGGACATTGTTACCCTGCTAGCATTTTGTTCTCTCATTAATCTATTCTCCTCTGCACAAAATGACAAGACGGAAAAAATCACCTCAACAAAAAGAACAAGAGGTAGTACCAACTGCCAGGGACCTACTCAATGCGGACATTAGTACGATGTCGGATCTAGAGTTTAGAATCATCACTTTAAAGATACTAGCTGGACTTGAAAAAAGCATGGAAGTTATTAGAGAAACCCTTTCTGGAAAAGTAAAAGAACTAAAATCTAACCAAGTAGAAATCAAAAAGGCTATTAATGAGCTGCAATCAAATATGGGGGCACTAACTGCTAGGATAAATGAGGCAGAAGAAAGAATCAGTGAGATAGAAGACCAAATGATGGGAAATAAAGAAGCTGAGAAAAAGAGAGATAAACAACTACTGGATCACGAGGACAGAATTCGAGAGATAAACGATACCATAAGACGAAACAACATTAGAATAATTGGGATCCCAGAAGAAGAAGAGAGAGAGGGGCAGAAGGTATAATGGAGCAAATTATAGCAGAGAACTTCCCTAATTTGGGGAAGGAAACAGGCATCAAAATCCAGGAGGCACAGAGAACCCCTCTCAAAATCAATAAAAATAGGTCAACACCCTGACATCTAATAGTAAAACTTACGAGTCTCAGAGACAAAGAGAAAATCCTGAAAGCAGCTCGGGAGAAGAGATCTGTAACCTACAATGGTAGAAACATTAGATTGGCAACAGACTTATCCACAGAGACCTGGCAGGCCAGAAAGGACTGGCAGGACATATTCAGAGCACTAAATGAGAAAAATATGCAGCCAAGAATATTATATCCAGCTAGGCTGTCATTGAAAATTGAAGGAGAGATAAAAAGCTTCCAGGACAAACAAAAACTAAAGGAATTTGCAAACATGAAACCAGCCCCACAACAAATATTGAAAGGGGTCCTCTAAGCAAAGAGAGAGCCTAAAAGCAACATAGACCAGAAAGGAACACAAACAATATACAGTAACAGTCACTTTACAGGCAATACAATGGCACTAAATTCGTATCTTTCAATAGTTACCCTGAATGTAAATGGGCTAAATGCCCCAATCAAAAGACATAGGCTATCAGAGTGGATTAAAAAACAAGACCCATCGATATGCTGTCTGCAAGAGATTCATTTTAGACCCAAAGACACCCCCAGATTGAAAGTGAGGGGGTGGAAAACCATTTGCCATGCTAATGGACACCAAAAGAAAGCTGGGGTGGCAATCCTTATATCAGAAAAATTAGATTTTAAACCAAAGACTGTAATAAGAGATGAGGAAGGACACTATATCCTACTTAAAGGGTCTATCCAACAAGAAGATCTAACAATTGTAAATATCTATGCCCCTAACATGGGAGCAGCCAATTGTATAAGGCAATTAATAACAAAAGCAAAGAAACACATCGACAACAATACAATAATAGTGGGGGACTTTAACAGCCCCCTCACTGAAATGGACAGATCATCTAAGCAAAAGATCAACAAGGAAATAAAGACTTTAAATGACACACTGGACCAAATGGACTTCACAGACATATTCAGAACATTCCATCCCAAAGCAACGGAGTACACATTCTTCTCTAGTGCCCATGGAACATTCTCCAGAATCGATCACATCCTAGGTCATAAATCAGGTCTCAACCGGTACCAAAAGATCGGGATCATTACCTGCCTATTTTCAGACCACAATGCTTTGAAACTAGAACTCAATCACAAGAAGAAAGTCGGAAAGAACTCAAATACATGGAGGCTAAAGAGCATCCTACTAATGAATGAATGGGTCAACCAGGAAATTAAAGAAGAATTTAAAAAATTCATGGAAACCAATGAAAATGAAAACACAACTGTTCAAAATCTTTGGGATACAGCAAAGGCAGTCCTAAGAGGAAAGTATATAGCAATACAAGCCTTTCTCAAGAAACAAGAAAGGTCTCAAGTACACAACCTAACCCTACACCTAAAGGAGCTGGAGAAAGAACAGCAAATAAAGCCTAAACCCAGCAGGAGAAGAGAAATAATAAAGATCAGAGCAGAAATCAATGAAATAGAAACCAAAAGAACAGTAGAACAGATCAACGAAACTAGGAGCTGGTTCTTTGAAAGAATTAACAAGATTGATAAGCCCCTGGCCAGACTTATCAAAAACAAAAGAGAAATGACCCAAATCAACAAAATCATGAATGAAAGAGGAGAGATCACAACCAACACCAAAGAAATACAAACAATTATAAGAACATATTATGAGCAACTCTATGCCAGCAAATTAGATAACCTGGAAGAAATGGATGCATTCCTAGAGATGTATCAACTACCAAAACTGAACCAGGAAGAAATAGAAAACCTGAACAGACCTATAACCACTAAGGAAATTGAAGCAGTCATCAAAAATCTCCCAAAACACAAAAGCCCAGGGCCAGATGGCTTCCCAGGGGAATTCTACCAAACATTTCAAGAAGAATTAATACCTATCCTTCTGAAACTGTTCCAAAAAATAGAAATGGAAGGAAAACTTCCAAACTCATTTTATGAGGCCAGCATTACCTTGATCCCAAAACCAGACAAAGACCCCATCAAAAAGGAGAATTACAGACCAATATCCCTGATGAACATGGATGCAAAAATTCTCACCAAAATACTAGCCAATAGGATCCAACGGTACATTAAAAGGATTATTCACCACGACCAAGTGGGATTTATCCCTGGGCTACAAGGTTGGTTCAACATCCACAAATCAATCAACGTGATACAATACATTAACAAAAGAAAGAACAAGAATCATATGATCCTCTCAATAGATGCAGAAAAAGCATTTGACAAAGTACAGCATCCTTTCTTGATCAAAACTCTTCAGAGTATAGGCATAGAGGGTACATACCTCAATATCATAAAAGCCATCTATGAAAAACCTACAGCGAATATCATTCTCAATGGGGAAAAACTGAGAGCTTTCCCCCTAAGGTCAGGAACACTGCAGGGATGTCCACTATCACCACTGCTATTCAACATAGTATTGGAAGTCCTAGCCACAGCAATCAGACAACAAAAAGAAATCAAAGGCATCCGAATCGGCAAAGAAGAAGTCAAACTCTCACTCTTTGCAGATGATATGATACTTTATGTGGAAAACCCCAAAGACTCCACCCCAAAACTGCTAGAACTCATACAGGAATTCAGTCAAGTGGCAGGATATAAAATCAATGCACAGAAGTCAGTGGCATTCCTATACACCAACAAAAAGACAGAAGAAAGAGAAATTAAGGAGTCGATCCCATTTACAATTGCACCCAAAACCATCAGATACCTAGGAATAAATCTAACCAAAGAGGTGAAGGATCTGTACTCAGAAAACTATAAAATACTCATGAAAGAAATTGAGGAAGACACAAAGAAATGGAAAAACGTTCCATGCTCATGGATTGGAAGAACAAATATTGTGAAGATGTCAATGCTACCTAGAGCAATCTACACATTCAATGCAATCCCCATCAAAATACCCTCCACTTTTTTCAAAGAAATGGAACAAATAATCCTAAAATTTGTATGGAACCAGAAAAGACCCCGCATAGCCAGAGGAATGTTGAAAAAGAAAAGCAAAGCTGGCGGCATCACAATTCCAGACTTCCAGCTCTATTACAAAGCTGTCACCATCAAGACAGTATGGTACTGGCACAAAAACACACACATAGATCAATGGAACAGAATAGAGAGCCCAGAAATGGACCCTCAACTCTATGGTCAACTAATCTTTGACAAAGCAGGAAAGAATGTCCAATGGAAAAAAGACAGTCTCTTCAACAAATGGTGTTGGGAAAATTGGACAGCCACATGCAGAAGAATGAAACTGGACCATTTCCTTACACCACACACAAAAATAGACTCCAAATGGTTGAAAGACCTCAATGTGAGACAGGAGTCCATCAAAATCCTAAAGGAGAACACAGGCAGCAACCTCTTCGACCTCAGCCGCAGCAACTTCTTCCTAGAAACATCGCCAAAGGCAAGGGAAGCAAGGGCAAAAATGAACTATTGGGACTTCATCAAGATAAAAAGCTGTGCAAAAGCAACAGTCAACAAAACCAAAAGACAACCGACAGAATGGGAGAAGATATTTGCAAATGACATATCAGATAAAGGGCTAGTATCGAAATCTATAAAGAACTTATCAAACTCAACACCCAAAGAACAAAGAATCCAATCAAGAAATGGGCAGAAGACATGAACAGACATTTTTCCAAAGAAGACATCCAAATGGCCAACAGACACATGAAAACGTGCTCAACATCGCTTAGCATCAGGGAAATCAAATCAAAACCTCAATGAGATACCACCTCACACCAGTCAGAATGGCTATTATTAACAAGTCAGGAAATGACAGATGTTGGCGGGGATGCGGAGAAAGGGGAACCCTCCTACACTGTTGGTGGGAATGCAAGCTGGTGCAGCCACTCTGGAAAACAGTATGGAGGTTCCTCAAAAAGTTGAAAATAGAGCTACCCTACGATCCAGCAATTGCACTACTGGGTATTTACGCCAAAGATACAAAAGTAGGGATCTGAAGGGGTACGTGCACCCCGATGTTTATAGCAGCAATGTCCACAATAGCCAAACTGTGGAAAGAGCCAAGATGTCCATTGACAGATGAATGGATAAAGAAGATGTGGTATATATATATATACAATGGAATATTATGCAGCCATCAAAAGGAATGAGATCTTGCCATTTGCAACGACGTGGATGGAACTGGAGGGTATTATGCTGAGCGAAATAAGTCAATCAGAGAAAGACATGTATCATATGACCTCACTGATATGAGGAATTCTTAATCTCAGGAAACAAACTGAGGGTTGCTGGAGTGGGGGGTGGGGTGGGAGGGATGGGGTGACTGGGTGATGGACACTGGGGAGGATATGTGCTCTGGTAAGTGCTGTGAATTGTGCAAGACTGTTGAATCTCAGATCTGTACCTATGAAACAAATAATGCAATATATGTTAAGAAAAAAAAAAAAGAAGAAGATAGCAGGAGGGGAAGAATGAAGGGGGGAAATCGGAGGGGTAGACAAACCGTGAGAGACGATGGACTCTGAAAAACAAACTGAGGGTTCTAGAGGGGAGGGGGGAGGATGGGTTAGCCTGGTGATGGGTATTAAAGAGGGCACGTTCTGCATGGAGCACTGGGTGTTATAGGCAAACAATGAATCATGGAACACTACATCTAAAACTAATGATGTAATGTATGGGTTTAACATAAGAATAAAAAAATTTTAAAAAAGAAAGGAAACCTTGTGCACTATTGGTGGGAATACAAACCGGTGTACCATGGAGGACAGTATGGAGGTTCCTCAAAAAATTGAAAATATAATTGCTATATGATTCAGTAATCACACTACTGGGTATTTACCTAAAGAATAAAAAGACATTAATTCAAAAGGATAAAATCACTCCTATGTTTATTGCAGCATTGTTTATAATAGCCAAATTATGGAAGCAGTCCAAGGATTCATCAATAGATGAATGCATAAAGAAGTGGTATATGAATACAATGGAATATTACCTAGCCATAAAAAGAATGGAATTTTGCCATTTGCAGCAACAGAGATGGATCTAGAAAGTATAATGAGAAGCTAAAAAAA
>NW_022589737.1:15620840-15675608 GCF_004348235.1 Phoca vitulina
GGAGGGCACGTTCTGCATGGAGCACTGGGTGTTATGCACAAACAATGAATCATGGAACACTATATCTAAAACTAATGATGTAATGTATGGGGATTAACATAGCAATAAAAAAATTAAAAAAAAAACTCTCCTGGTACAGAAATGTATTAACTCTCAGGGGTATGTTTTCAATGCAGAGTGCAAGCAGTTTAGCTGCCTGCCTCCCACTGATGTTAATCCTAATCTGCCACTTTCCACCTGGACCCTACAGCTTTCTTTTCTTGCTCCCAGAGAGTTCATATTCTTGCTGATGAGAAAAAAAGAATAAATGAAATCATTTGGCTTGCAGGATCAGGCATCAATACACTCAATTGATATCCATTTCAAAACTGCTTGGAGCACTGGGTGTTATACGAAAACAATGAATCGTGGATCACTACATCAAAAACTAATGATGGCTCACTGTATGGTGACTAACATAACATAATAAAATTAAATTAAATTTAAAAAAAAAAACATTGAAACGGTTGTCTGTGAACTTTCGCTGAGGCCAAAATGTGTAAAAGATAATATAAGTATTTCTGTTAGACCAACGAGCAAAATGTTTATTTATTCTTTTAAAATCATTGAATTTTAAGTACATATTTTCCAATAGGTAAGCCATTAATCGTTTTGGTATTATATTAATCTTAATCTATATTAATATATAATATTAATCTATATTAATACTTATTTCATGTGCATTTTTCATTAATCCTTTTAGAATTCTTTGCTTCTTACATGTCTACTAGGAGCAGTAAACTCTCTTCCCAGAAAAAGGCACATATATCCAAATTCATTAACACAATTTCAGAAGGTTTGCAAACTGCCAAAAACCCACTCATGTATATAAACCCCAATTTAAGAATCTAACAAATCCACCTAAATATAAAACTATTCTCTGTGTTTGCAGCATAAGAGCAGTAAATGTAATTTGAGGTATTTGAAGGAATGGTGCTAAATAAAGCTATTGTATTTTCCATTACAATTCTTCTTCCCTCTAATGAAGAGAACCTCTCAATGTTACCTTGTTGCCTGTGGTACGGTTTTTGGTATATTCATGCGCCAGAAATGTGACCATTTTAATAAAATCAATTAAGCTTCCAATTAATTTGATAAAAACCATCAGCAACCAGAGTTAGTAACTACTCATTTTATTCAATTAAATCACCAAAGATATTTATTCAGTAAACATTATGTGAATTGGTGAAGCCAATTCATATTCTCTGCGAGCTCACTTCCAAAATCATTCTCACGATTTTAATCTCTTATGAAGTGGTAAACAGGCCATGGTCCCCTTCAGCATCTCTAGCAACAATCCATTTACTGAAATGACAATAGCAATAAATTACAGTTTCCAGCTTGTGTATAGTACGTTATGTCAAAGCAAGGCCTTAATACCTGACTAACATTTGCCTTTGATTGAATTCCTACCATGTTCAGGGCACTCCACGGAGTTAGAAACTGAAGTAGAAAACTTTATTTCTGCCCTTCAGCATCTTTACAACGTGGTTGACAGATGGGAGAGGGATGGATAGCACCAGTAGAAATATAAATACACATCTACAAATGCAGAAACACAGTCACAATCTACTACTATTTTACAGAGTATTACACAAAGGTTAAGTAACAAAGGATCTGGGGATGATAACAGAAAAATGACACCATCCTGAACGAGTACCAAGAGCTTTGGGGGGCAGGGGAGAAGGGTGAAGGGCATGGTTTAAAGGACAGTTTCAAAATAATTTTATTTTAAATATTACCTGAAATTCTTCATGTCAGAAAAATTTTTAAGTGTTTGGACAATACATTTATTTTATGGAATTGACAATATAATTGAAGATGTCACTAGAAATTAGAACATTGATAATCCATTATATGAAAAGGTCCCATATCTGAACAGGAATGGTCCTGTCCAGGTATCATCCTCTGGGTGCTGTTCTGTCCATGCTGACCACAAAAATATTCAGCGTAAATATTAACTAAGTCTATTAGGATAAACATCCCTACTGAAATCAGAGGGAATCTTTACTTGAGACTTTACATAAAAACCTAAATAATTAGTAAATCAGAAATTACCCTACAGTATGTATTATATACATCAGTTTATTTTGATATATGTTAATAGTAACCAACACATATAAGTAGCTATATAAACACAGACATATTTGTTAGTTTGTTGCTGATACCCTTGACTCAATGTGGCCTGGGAATGTTTTATTTTGATTCTGATTCCAAACTCAAAGGTGTCAGGTTTCCAAAATGGAAAAATGCCAATAAAAGGAACCCTAACTCTTTTCTTCTTTTTCTGAACTCTTAGAACATTTTATCAATACTTCTCTTGTAGAATTCAGCCCAGTGCTACTTCTTGCACTGAACGTATGTTGCTTTCCCACCAAATGACAAAGAGAAGTCTGTTATAAAGCATGAGATAGGGCCCCAAGGAAGGGCTTCTGTGTGACAGGAGCAGATTTCTACCAAGTAGTTGTCATACCTCATTTTTCCTTATGATGGTCAGGGCTGCATCCATGGTAAAGAATAACCACTATATAAATAAGTACTTACAGAGCAGAGACTTTTAAATCTAGGTAACTAGGTGGTCTCAAGAGAAGTACTTAAAATAAAGGAATAATGTGTCATTACCAAACTGTACGCGTAGTATTTTTTTGCTATGCAGAAAAGAATTAATCCTTAGCTGTAAAAAGAACCTTTAATATCAGTTCAAATGACACCAACACCAAAAGTATGTGTTAATAATGTCATTATGTGAAGCAGATGAGTAAAGAAAAATTATAGTTAGGCAATTTCCCAAATATCATATAAAACATTCACAATTATTTTCCAAAAGTAATTGATTCTTTTTTTAAATCAAGAGTCATAAAATGTTTAATGCTACTTCAGATTTATATTATAAAAGATGAGGTAATATCTTATTACTGCTTAGGAAGCACTGTACAGTTCATTTTGTCTTTAGGAATTTGTCCTGCTCTTGTCTTCATTCAACAGAAATAGGACATACAGGAATTCGATGTACCAAATTCATTCAACAGAATACAAATTGCCTCATAAATGCTCTTCCTGCTCTTTTGATTGGCAGACAGTACCAGCAAGGTGGTTGGAATTGGTGATCATCAAATGTCAGGAAATCAAATGATATTTGATGAAGAGTAGATTCTATTAAATTCCCAGAGGGTAGAGACCATATCTTATTCATCTCCTAAGAAACCTATCCCTGTGCTTTGTTCCTTAAATATTTGCATAATAGTTTTCTTCTCAAGGAAGACTAACCAGAATAACCACTTTTTAGAGCACATTTCCAATGAAAGTAATGTTACTTCATCCAGCCCAAGGAAGCAATGAAGCCAGCTATCCATTGTGAAATAAATATAATCAGAGTTTCATTAAAGTGATCACTTATAATGATAATAACAATAAAACATCTGCCACGCAAGTCAAGATTTATTTGGCTGTACATAAATTAGAGTCCCAGAACAGTCTGAAACAAGAAAGAAAGGGACTATCAGTAATCCACTGATCATTAACACAAACAAAATGTTAAGTTTTAGCCTTGACCCAAATTTACCATCCATCATTTTTTTTCCCACTGGAATTAGGGGATTCAGCACTATTAAAACCTAATTAGAATTTTTATCCTTCTCCAACCTACGTCTTCATACTTGTTTCCTGGTGGGCTATTGACTGAAACTAATTGGCAAGTATTTCTGTGAAAGACAAATCTGCTAAAAACCCTAGTGCCCATAAAAAGCAACTGAGGTTACCTAAGTGCGTGATAAAAATATGGTTTGCTGAGCTCTACCTTCAGAGATTCTGATTTGGCTGTCTGAAGTGCAAGTCTGGAAAGTGTTTAAAGCAGTCCTTTCTAGATAGGTATCCATGTCAAACACATCACGAGACATTTTATGATGAGCATCTCTTAGGTACTGGCTGTGTGTAAATATAGAGCTTAATGCAAGTAAATGCCAAGAACCATTTTTTGGGATTTCCTAAGCTTTGACTGTCTCCAAATCCCCACAAACTTCTCAATGCCAAGAAAATAAAGAATGAATTCCAGTATGTAGAAGAATCCATATATAATTTTGCTTACTTACCATTTAAAAAGTTTTGTTTTGAATTTGTCATATTAGATGTAGTACCCAAAAGATGGCAATTTGATTGATGTCACCCTGAGAACCTACTCAGAAAAAGCAGATGCAGCTATAAACATCATGCGGCTTTTAGGAAACTTTCCATCATTCTGTACCCACTCCCAACAAGAAAGATGATATAGTTTGGAAAAAGTAGAGCCATGGGCTATAAAAAAAAATATCTAGGATTAAAATTTTCTCATAATGTCTACTACCCACATTCTGTCTTATAGATTATAAAAAGCAGTTAAAGAAAAAGAAATGTTCCATTTAAATGAACATAAAACAGTAGGCAGTAATAGCCTTAAAAGACCCATAATAAAGGCAATGATAATCTAAATAGACTTCTAAAGAACAAGAGCTATAAATAATACTTGTGCAGTGGACCTTTTTATATGTGACCCTATTCAGGTCTCTCAATAATTCTGTGAACACAGAAATATTTGTATCTTATCCTATGACAGAGTGAAGCTCATAGAGATCAGAGGCTTTGCTCATTAGCACAAAATTAGTAAGCAGAAAAGCAGAGAATTGCACCTAGATTTCCTAGCTTCCTATTTTATATCAAATGCCCAATTCAAGATTCCAGAATGTCTAAATATCTAAAGCAGCAGTTCTTATATTCAATGGTATAATCCACCAGTAAGAACATATTTCATAAATAATACGTGGATCATTTATTTTTTTCAATATATGAGATTCAGTGTTATTTCTACTATAATGGTCATCTTAAGTGCATACATGGATATGGTTTCTTTCTTGGCAGAAGAAAATATAGATACGCAGCTAGAGTGCAGGGAATTGCAGAAATCCAGATCAAACCTATCCTGATGGATCTTCCCCATGTATGATACTATGGAGAACACTTGTCCCTATAGAGCCTCATATGTCTACTTAACATTTAGACTAAGCTCTTAAAAATAAACACAAAAATAACTCAAAGCTATAGATTTTGATAATGAATAAATAATTAAAAGAAGAGAAGGGGGGGAAGAGAATGAGAAGGAGGAGAAGCAGTGACTGCCCTCATGGCCACTGCTGCCTTGTTAAAGAAGAAGAGGAGGTCTCTCCTCATTGCAGATTACCACTGATCTTAAAAAACAGGAAATGATATCCTCCCTTCCTCTTCTGTCTCCCTTCTCCCAGCCCCCACTAAGCCCCAACACTTCTAGTGGCCTTGTCTGGAGGTAAGAGGGAGGAGGACAGAGGCCCTGCCATATCCCGCAGCCTCCTTGGTCTGTAGAGGTACTGAGACAGGGTGCTTTTGAGAAGAAGGGAAGCCTTTAGGGAAGCCATCCCCCGAGCCTGGACCTAAGCAAGGAGCTCATGTCCCATTGCACCTCTTGTTTCTGGATCTTTGCTCCCCTTTGAGTGTGTGTGTGTGTTTTAATTTTCTTTATGGAAAAGTGGACAAAAATAATATATAGAGAGAGGTATTTAACTGCAATAAACTGGCACCGTGTGACCCCACCTTGTGAAGACAAAACAAAACAAAACAAAAAACAAAAAACCCTAGAAGTATTTTTCCTTTTTGAAATTTCTTCTTCCAGTCTTCCAGTAGGAAAGTAGAACATCTAGAAGAATGTTTGTGCATAATAGGTGCTCAATAGATATGGGTAGCATTCTTGAGTCAAAGATTTCATTGACATCTTGAGGGATAGGAAGAGGAGAACAAAGAGGAAATAGGTTATTATTATCTTCAACTTACATATAAAGGAAGTTAAGTAAGATCACACAGATTTAAGTGATGGAGTCAGAATCTGAACCCAGGCAGCCCAAGCCCAGAGTCCACATCCTTAACTGCTGCATTACATCCCCTTCTTGTGTCTTCTCTTGCTTTCTGAATTGTTTAAGCTGCCATAAAGCTCCCTAAAGGAAAAACAAGAGGGATTGCTCTAAAGGGTTTCAAATGGTTTTCCAAGAGCAAAATCTATTCAGAGAATGATAAAATGCAAAAATGATCTCAGGTATCATCTAGTCCAGACCAACCAACATCCCTTTTGGAGCCATTATATAAAATAGCTAAAAACTTAAGTTTAGTTGTGTGTTCAATATCTTAGAGCAAGTCAATGGCCATACTGGAACTCAGAACTACAGTCACCTGACAATTAGTTCAAATCACTCTACTCAGCTCTCCATGGGCCTTGATTTATCTACTAACAGTAGTGGATTAAGTACAGCACTCAGGTATATTGATAACCCTAAGGTTGCAACCTAATCTTTAGCTGCTCCTATCAGCTGTGGTGGTTTACCCTATAGAATCGTAGACCCCACCCCCATACTGTGAGGGATCCCTAGAGATCTAACTATCTATTCCATTTCTAAGAATCTACTTCTACTTCTAAAATCAAGACAAGACTTGATCCTACAGAACACACTCTACTCTGAACACCATATAATACACAGATATAGGGATGTGAAAATTTTAACACACTACACCCTGATGTCTGATAAAAATGTAACATCTTTGTTTCTTACTAATGGATCTAATCTTCATCCAGGGCCTTACACACAACGGAATAGGGGGAGACAGAGAGAGAAATAAACTTTAAATATGGTGAAAAATTATATCTCAGTCCATTCCAGTTTAAATAATCTCCTCTATTCATCACTTTCTGGTAAATTTTTAGTCTTTTAGCTTTATTCTCTCCCCTCCATCCTTCTCCAGAATGATTTGAGATGGTATCTGGGAATTTAATCTGGGCCATCATAGATGGAGGTATAAAGTGGCCATTTAGTCTATGTTGTATTTTGGAACCCTTTACAGTCTCAGCAGCAGAGTGGCTGATATGTTCTAATCCCAGAGCTGGCCTGCTAAAGCTGTGCTTATGGCAGTCACCACCTCTAGTTGAGGAGGAGTCTGCAACCCACTGGCCCTTTTATCTTGACCCCTAGTAGTACTGTACTGCCGATTCTCCCAGGTCTCCTGCATGACCTTACCAGGTCCCAAGGAAACTTCTGTATACACTATTAACCACACAGCCACATGGCAGAAGCAGAGCTTTGCTTGGGGCTCACTCTTCTCAACTATCTAATAACTTCACTCCCTACTGCTGTGTTCTCACTCTGTTACCTGTTGGAAGTTGCATGCTGCTGCTCCTCTCTTAGATGCCTGAAGTCTCTCCCAGCCTGTACTCAGAAATGTGTCATTATTAGCTTTTATGCTGAGGAGAAAGTAGAGCCATTAATTGACTTCCCTGTTTCTCACAATCCTCTAGGACAAAGCTAGGTGGGCTTCTCACCCACTCTTATGAGGAAAAAAACTCAGATGCATTCTCAGTTTTTTGCACCCTGGTTCATTGTAGAATTTTATGATGGAGTTCCTCAGGAATAATTATTGATAGAGACATGAAAGTTAAATGAGTTTAGAAAATCTTCTTCCCAATTCAGCTTGTTTTCATGATTATGATCTTGAGGATTCAAAATGCTTCTCTCTATTTAAGAGCTAAATATTGACTTTACTTAGCACTGATGCTAATACAATTCTGATCATACAAAACAGTCCTCTGGCTGAAGGAAAGGGAGATTGGGCAAAAAAAATGGGGAAAAAAAACATATTGATGTATTTCAGAAATAGTAGAAAGCCCAAGGAATGGGCTTAGTCAATCAGAGGAGAAATCATGGCTCACCCTGAACTTCATGCAGCTTCCTCTGAAAAGTCACAAACTAAGTCAATAGCTAAGTTTCCAGTGTCTGAGAAAGTGTGTTAATTTTGAGACCAGCTGGACACTTCCTTGCCTCCTGACCACATTGGTTCCTCAGCTAAGGGGGATGGAATCCTTCTCTTGAAACTTTGCTGAATCTCCTAGAGCCAAAAGAGGCTTTAACAACTAGGTCCTAGAAATTAATAACTGGCAGATAGCATATTTGTCACTCTTCAGATTTTCAGATGAAATATAAAATTTCCACTCCCATTCTGGAAAAAAATAATAATAATTTGTGAAAGACACCCACTACCCAGACTTTCTTTAGTATCCATAAGCATATTTCAAACAAGATATTCATAATTTAAATGAGTCAGATCATCAAATACTTTCATCTCTCGTTAAGAAAAAAACACTACATTTTGTGTCATTTCAAAGTGAGAAGTTAGGAGGATTCCCCTTTTGTTTTATATGAAACAGAACAGGTTAAGGACTTCATTTGCCTCGCATTTTCTTTGAGAATCATCACTGAGCCCCCTTTCCTTTAATAAAATTAATTTAATTATACAAAATCAATTTTTGAGGTAGAAAATGAGTATTGGATTTTTTCTTTGTGAAAGTCTTTTTACTAGGAAGGGTACACTTAATAATTTTTTTTCATACTGAAATTGTCAAATGTTTGAGCTCAAGTTTACAATTTCCACTAGTGAAGGCTAGCACAAGTCTGCTGATCTAACATTTGAGAACTAATATACGTGTCCAGCATTGAATAAAAGTAACAACAGGCCCTTTTCAAAATATATGATCTTTCATATACTTGTGGTAAACCATTTTGAAACATTATCGTACCTTTTAATTATAACAGCAATATCTGCTTATTGTAAGAAATTGAAAACTTAAGAAAAGTGTGTAAAAAATAAAGACTAATTGAAAACCTACCACACAATGCAATAACAACTTTTACTATTCTGATCTATATCCTTCTAGACTATACATAGTATGTGTTTATATATACATGGTTTTTTAATTACCTAATATGATACTAAATTTATTACTTTGGGCTGTTCATAGCTCACTATCACTCCATACACCACCACAACTGAAAAATTTGTTTTTTTTTTTTTATCACACATACTAAACTGCCCCCATCTTTTCTAGGCTTTTATTATACAGAAACAGAGAAATAAGTAGGAAAAAGCAAAAGTTGAAGAACAAAGACAGGTGATTTGCTGCAGTTGGAGGCTATTGAGAGTGGTGAGATGCACAGATAGGACTTTGAAGATGTTTGCCGTGCACTGAGAATGTGTACTTTATACCATAATTACATAATAAGTTTTGTACTGGACTCTTTACTTTGAACCAACAGGGCTCAAAATAGAATGAATTGGCCCTCATCTATTCAGATTATTTGAAATATTATTTTTTCTAGTTAATATATTATGAGTCCTTGTCAATAAGATTAATCCCTATCATTTTTAAAAGTTGCAAAGTAATATTCCACTCTGTATTTTTTAAAGATTTTATTTATTTATTTATTTATTTATTTGAGGGAGAGAGAGCATGCAAACAGAGGGAGGGAGAGGGACAAGCAGACTCTGCACTGAGCACAGAGCCCGACACGGAGCTCAATCACATGACCCTAAGATCATGACCTGAGCCAAAATGAAGAGTTGGATGCTTAACCAACTGAGCCACCCAGGCACCCCTCCACTCTTATTTTAAGAGTTATTTAAACACCCCTCATCTGACACAATTTTAAGTTGTTCCCAATTTTCAAAAGTTAACAAGCTTACAGATAAAGCTGTACAGCTTCCCAAAGATTCTATTAAAGTTATTTCTTAGAAGTACAATTTATGGGTCAAAAGCAATACACTCTTTTGGTCTTTTGGTACCTGTTAGTTAATAACCCTCCAAAAAAGTT
This sequence comes from Phoca vitulina, assembly GCF_004348235.1. Lineage (NCBI taxonomy): Eukaryota > Metazoa > Chordata > Mammalia > Carnivora > Phocidae > Phoca > Phoca vitulina. Next base: position 15,630,569 of record NW_022589737.1, read on the forward strand.
TGTGTATTCCTATTTACCACGAGTGAGATAGTTATGTTTCTCACACCCACAGCAGTACTGATTATTTTCAATTTTGTTTTTAATTTGCTGGTTGAACTGAAAAACACAAAAGTGATAGATACTTTTAAATTCCACTGCTTGATAATGACAGAGTACATCTTATCATAAATGTATTGACCAAAAATCATCATTGACACTAGGATGTGCTGAAGAGGCCAAGAATTCTCATTGCAAAGCCAGGAAATATCTTTATTGTTTGCTTAAATTGTTTAAGTGAAAACCTGGTTAAAATAACATAGTAAAAAAATGTACTACAGAGCACAATAAAATCTAATAGAATGCTAACCCTTCCAGATGAATAGCTCTATTAAGAGAATGTCTTTTTATATACTAAATCAATTTTACCAGAATAATAAAAACCCCTTAAATGAATGTCTATGAAGGAAAAATAGTAATCAGTACCCAAGTAGATTCCTTTGAAGGTCAAATAACTATATTTTGAAAACAACCTACTTTTTTTTGTGTGTGTGTGGAGGCACAAAATGAATATTTCCAATATATCCTTTTAGCAAACAGCTCTATTTTATAGTTTCTTAAAGTCCACTTTTTAAAACATGGCCATTACATAAAAGTAAATACTTTTCTAATAGTTTTTCCTATAAGAACAATTCATCTAACTTTTCCTTTTCTAGAACTTTCAAGCCTTTATCCAGCTCTAGCAAGATTGGGGACCACACATTTCAACAATATTGTCTACATATAATGACATATCCTCAGGGTATCATTATTTCAAAAAGTAGAGAGAAAACATTATGCTTCTCCTGTTTCACAAGCCTTATTATTTGTTTTACCTTTAGTTTTTAGAAGACATGATAGTTGTACATGTAATATCAACTTTGTAGGAGTTAATACAGAATTATTAACAAATATAGCTATCCCTTAAATGTTGATGTTGCCCAGGATTCCATTCTTGACCCTCTGTTTCCCTTCTCTGCAGTGATCTTATTTAAATCCTACCCAGAACAAACTAATTATGTCCAAGAAGAACTCATAATCTCTTTATCACTTATCACCCCCATATACACACACACAAACCTGCTCTTCTCCCCAGAGTTTTTCATGAACTGTCACCCTGTTCCAAACAAGTAAAGTCATTCCAGACTTCCTTCCTAACTCCCAAAATCGAATCAGTCACCAAGTTTTATTGATTCTACTCCTTAAATATCTCTTTAATGTGTCTTTTCGCCCATGCCTATTGACACACCCTGAATTTAGATCTTGATTACTATAACAGCATTCTAAGTTCCTTTTTTTTAATTCTAATCTTCTAATCTAAACTCTAGTCCTCCCCTAATCAATTCTCCTTAATGGTATCAGAAGGATCATTCTAAAATCTAGGTCTGATTTTACACTGACCTTCTAGAAAGCATAAGCATAGATTTTTGAAACTCCTTAGCTTGACACACAAGTCTCCATTTATTCTGATGCCTGCCTACGCTGCAGTTTCATCTCCCAACACTCACCCACACACATCCTAGCTGTCAGCAATTCAGAATGGCTTGATGTTCCCTGAATTTGCCTCATTCTTTCTCCTGTCCATTTCTCTGCATGCATATTCTCCCCTTCCTATTCTCTCTACCCTCTATCTTGGTGATGTAGCTCCTTTAAGACCCAATTACATCTGACACGAATGATGTACTATATGTTGGCTAATTGAATTTAAATTTTAAAAAAAAAGACTCAATTAAAAATTCACCTCTCCCAAACAAGCCATTCTTAGATCATGTCACAATGGGTATACTTCTCTATGATTTCATAGGAGACAGTGCTTACTCTTTTTCCTCTATTAAAGGGAAATCTCCTTGACAAAAAGGCCTCTTTCTTCATATATGTGTCCCTAGCACCTAGCACAATGCCCAGTCAAAATAAGCCCTCAAAAAAATGAACGTATAAGATAAGGAGCTCCTGTCTTACAGGTATTTAAACAGGAGTTAGATTTCCACCTACCAAAGATGACTTAGAAAAGGTTGAATGGGATCAAATCTGTTTAGAACACTTAAATTCTATTGTATATAAAACTCAATTAACAAAATTAATGAAACGGTGCAAATGTATTTAGTTATTGTCAGTACCAAGCAGTTGCTTGTGTGGGGGGTACTTTTATCCTACCCAATACCATTGGTCCCTCAAAATTATCTTAACACAATATAGACTAAGTAAAAATATTATGCTTTATAGAAAATCCAGCTGTTGGAAGACAATTCTTCATGAATCTTTCTTGTTTTTCTGTACTTCTTGTGAGCAAAGGCACTAACAATCTTTGCTCCAAACTGTATTTCCAAAGACATTTGTGTAGTGAGCAGTTGTGGAGGATAAAGATAGTGTGTCCCTCTGGAGGAACGGGTAGGTTTGGTTACTTTCCAGTGTAATAAAGATAATATCTCCCTTCAGAATTAAAGGCAGATTTGTTTACACTCCATTATGAAATATCTGAGTTCCCTAAATTTGAGTTTCCTCAGATGTGATGAAACCCACCACATATGAGCATCTCTGGGTCCTTTCCTTTCACTTCCATGTGGGTGGGAGACAAGAGGAAATCAGTCAAGCATGTATCTCATGTGGCTTGCTATATAGTGGGTAATAAAGCCTTCTGTCTTATACCGGGTGTCTTGTTTCTTCCAGTATCTGCGAAACTATAACAAGCTGACCTGTTAAACAGCAAACAGGATACATTCTGAGGACCATCACTGTTCTTAGAGTTACTTTATGATAAACCCTACCATTCAAACCAGATTACCAGTCCAAAGCCCATCTGTAAAAAAATTTTAAAAATTAAAATTAAAAAACTAAATAAATAAATAAATAATAACTCTGGAACAATTTCCATCCATAGGTTACCATAGAGCACACTTAGTTAACCAGCTGCATGTTTGGCCCTAACACATTAAACATCCAAACGCAGAAAATAACCATGATCAAGCATGATTCTTTTTATCAAGAATATACCGCTTCTTCGTAAACCAAAAACCATGATTCTTACCCTTGATCCAGCTCAAGCTACTCATATTCAGCCTGACTGGTTGATTGCAGAAGGACTTCCTTTCTTCTGTCTTCTCAAGAATACTTACAAGAAGCAGCCTGTGCTCTTGGAGTATACAGTTGATTAGGTCTACAAATTGTCAATCATATTCATCATTCGCTCGGCACAACCTTCACCTCTGACTTGATTAAATTATTTTGGAAGATGCCTGGAGCTCATTAATGCTGAAAGCATGAATCAGCTGTTTATTTGCTATAGTGCATAACAATATTTTATCATTAGAAGGTACTAAATAAATTTTTGTTTAAAATTACAAGCAACTTAAACCAAAATCATTTTAATTCACTAAGGAGAATATTAGCTTAAGAAAAAAATCAAGTCTTCTTTGCAAAGACTATGGTTTTAAATAGAAAGTGAGTACTTACTGATTACTTGATAAGAAAGCGGTTTAGCACAGTGGTTATCAAGCCAAGGTACACAACAGAATCACTCAGGATGCTAAATTTATCAATCAGAATCCCTGAAGAAGCAGGTCAGAATAATCTCTAGTTTGGAAACTCTTCCCCAGCAGAATCTGAGAAGTAATAAGAATTTGAACTTTCTGCTAGATGACTGTGACCATGAAATCTTTTGGCAATAATCATTATTACACTTAATTTTCAGTTAGAAGATTTGCTAAACAAAACCACATGTAGTAACTAATTTCCAATGCAAAAATTAAATTTTTGAGCTATGATTCTCGTGTATTAGTGCTCCTTCTTAATAGAAAAAAAAATTGACTCTCACCCTAGTAGTTGTGGTTTTCTTGGACAGTAATTGAAATATATATAAAAACTACATTATTATTAACATAGTAACTTTTTTAAATGTTTTATTTGGCTTCACAGAATTTACATGTACTTGAAAAAGTGTATGTGTTTATGAGTGTATGTGAAAGAAAAGTGTATCTATTCAAACTGTAGATTACACTTGGTCTACCTGGAAATTCTCTGACTACTTCGAATATTCTTTCTGCTCCTTCCCAGGTATCTGGAAACACAACACTGAGAGAGAGCCACTTTTCAAGAGGATATAGTCCAAGTTTAAAAGTTGAGTTTTTTTGACAGTTAAAAATCATCAAGACATTAGTTGAAAAGTCATTACATAATAGCATACATTTCTTTTTTTTTTAAGATTTTATTTATTTATTTGACAGAGAGAGACACCAACACAAGCAGGAGGAGTGGGAGAGGGAGAAGCAGGCTTCCCGCCAAGCAGGGAGCCCCACGCAGGGCTCAGTCCCAGGACCCTGGGATCAGGACCTGAGCCGAAGGCAGACGCTTTAACGACTGAGCCACCCAGGTGCCCCAATAGCATACATTTCTTGTTAAAATACTTAAATACTCAAACTTGACACAGCATCTTTTTATTTGTCCTTATCACACCCCTCTCAGGTGGATCCCATTTACCCTCATTTTCTAAATGTGGATACTGAGATACAGAGAGGTTAAGTGACTTGCTTCAGGTTTTCAGGAGACATAGTTGAAAAGTCCAAATTCCCTGACTGGCAGTTTCTTGTCTGATACATAAGACAGCACTGCCCCTCCCAGGCCACTAAAGGTATACAGGGAGGAATGTTAGAGACAGGATGGTGAAAGCTTATCTTTTGACAGTGGAGTGTGTGCTTGATGAGCATCTCCAAGCGGTAATATAGATCTCTTACTGATAAGATGAAGTGGGACTGTACATTTAAGAGTTAACTCTAGTGTAGACAAAAGAAGATTAAATCACATTTAGAAGAAAACAACATTTGGGAGAAGAGGCCTAAAGATCAAAATTGTAAAAAAAACTTGCTATAGGCTATGAAAAAGACCCTTAAAAAGCAAAAAATGTTATTAGAATATATTTTAGGGACTGTCAAACTAACCCACCTGTTATGGGCTAAATTGTATTCCCCAGAACTCCTATGTTAAAGCCCTAACCCCCAGTATTTTAGACTGTGACTGTATTTGTAGGTAGGGACTTTTAAAAGGTGGCTAATTTAAAATGAAGCCATAAGGGTGGGCCCTAACCCAATGTAACTGATATTCTTAGAAGAAGAGGGAATTTGGATACACAGAGAGACACTAGGGTGCCCATGCAAAGAAGCTCATGAAGAGGAGGGCCATCTGCAAGCAAGGAGAGAGGTCTCAGGAACCTGCTAGCACCCTGATCTTGGACTTATAGCCTCTAGAACTATAAAAAAAATAAAATAAATTTCTGTTGTTTAAGCCACCCAGTCTGTGGTATTTTGTTATGACAGCCTTAGCAGACTAGCACACCCATTTTTGTAAATTAATCCAGAAAGGTAAAAGAATATGCCTAAGACCACATAATGGTACATGTGTTCATTGCTGCACTCCCGGGGTCCCTTCCCGAGCTGCCCGCCTGCAGCAGATGCTGTCAGGGCCTCCCCCACACCCTCCCGGGTTCACCTCTGTCACCTCTGCACAGTGATGCTGACATCTAAGATTCTGTCTGAGGGTTTTGTTTCTGACTTCATGTTCCCTTTCAGCCTACCTACAGAGTAAATAGTTAATGCTCTGGAAAAGGCTCTAAACAAGTAATAGACAAGGATTTGTTAAATAAACACTCCAGATTCCTCACTCCTTGGTTGGGATAACTATGAGGTTTCTTTTTATCATCTCCCAGAATTCTCCAATGGAGTTAAGCTCTAATTGATAATGTACCTCTTAGGGGTATTCCTTCCCTCCCTCTTACACTTTCCCATTTCCCTACCAGCGATTTCTAGGATCATCTCCTAAATATTATCCTTTCACTCAAACCCTTGCTTGAGGTCAGCTCCTGGAGGAACCCAAACCAAAATACTGTCTCCATGTCCCTCTGACCCAAATCATCATCCCCATTGACACACTTGAGATCAGGCAGCAGGCGATTCCAGAAGGGCCTAGACAATCTCGAAAGCCTCTATTAAGCAGACAAAATTCTCCTTTAATAAAAATATATTCCTCTCAACTTTGTAATAGTCCTAATATTTAAATTACCTAATAATTAAATTGCCTTTCAATTATCTTTCAAGAAATGTCCATCCTAAAATTACCTCTCTTTGTTGACCATTTTCTCTTGTTCAGTAAATATGTTCATGTCTGTCCTCTTAAAAAAAAAAAAATTAACCCTTCCTTGACTCTGTGGCCTCCTCTAGTTTCTGCTGAGGTCACTGGAACTTCTGTGGTAAAAAGACTCAGCATACTGCCAAATCAAACGACACCTTTAGATTTTTACCTTATATAGAAGTTTTAATGCAGTCTAAATTTTCATTTTTTTCTTTGTAGCTTAAGATTTTTGACATCCTTTCTTACACCAATATGAGAAAGTTATTCTCCTATATTTTCTTAGCACTTTAGGTTCAGTGTTTATATTTAGATCCTATTCTAGTTGGACTTAATGTTGTTTCAGTAGAAAGGCCTTCACATATATAATGAAGTTGAGCATTCACTTCTGAAACCCTTCCACCCAGCTTCTTTGACTCTTCTCTCATCTGTCTCCCCTCCTACATTTCTAATCACACATTTATATCTGCGTCGTGTTTTCTCCTTCTGCCTATTCTGGGAATTCCCCAAGGCCTGACCCTTGGCCTATTCTTTTCATGTCACATTCTCCTCTTGGGCAATCTTATCCTCAGTTTCGGCTGACAGCAGTTTTATATTTATACATTTCCTATTGCAAAGATACCTTAAAATCAACAAATTCAAAAGACTTATTTTTCCTATCCCACCAGTAAAACTTCCTGTTTCTCCAGTATTCTATTCTAGTCTGATTAATCATCCTACCATCTACCTAATCACCCATGTCAGAAATCCAAGAGTAGTCTTGGATTTTTGTCCTCATTTTTGCCTCAAATTACACTTCAATAAATTAATAAAGTTCTGATTATTTTCATCCCTAAACATTTATGATATCATTTTCCTCAGCCTCATCTGCATCTCTCTATTAGTCTGGACAATTCAATAATAACATTTTGCCTAGATCATTTAGATACCTTCTGTTTTCGATACTGTGCCCCTCAAACCCTTCCTTCCAGACTGCCCCCAGAGCGCTGTAATAGTGGTAGAAATTACTACTGCTCACCAATATTTCAAGCTCTTCTTCCCTCCTGCACATAGAAGAACTCCAGCCTTTCCAGATCTCTTGCAGTTGAGTAGGGCCATGACTCCTTTGGGCAGTGGTATATGTGGGGAAGTGGTTCTTTCCAGGTGAAGGTGATGAAAAGTCCATGTGTGAGTTTCCAGTCTGTATTCCCCTACATTATCAACCAAAAACCGGAGGCCGGGGGCGGGGGGGGGGGGGGGAGCTCCGCAGCCCTATTAGCCAGGGTTTCTCAGTAAATATTTAGGTCTGAGTCCCCAGTTCCTCCAGCCAAAGCCATAAAGACTTGGGGATTAATTTGTTACCACAACTTAAAAGCCTACTGTGACTGACAAAACACTTAAAATTGTGATCATGTCACTCTCCTATATAAAACTGTCCAGTGTTTCCTGATTGTTCTGGAAGTACGCTGTAAATGTCTTACATAGCATAAGAAGGACTTTCAGATGTGATCTCTGATTATCTCCATCACTAATGCTCAGGACCTTCACTTTATGTACTAATATACTGAATTTATTTTATATCCCATACAATCATGTCTTCTCATTTTGTCCATACTGTTATCTTTATCTTGAGTTATTTTTCTATTATTTAATTGGATAATTTCTATTCAAACTTTAAGATTCCATTCAAGCGTCAACACCACCAAGAAGTTTTCTTTAAATTCTCAAGCTGATTGTAAACTTCTTCAGGCAATGTTTGATATTTATCTTTTTTATCCTATGCTTCTAGCGCAGTGCATCATATTTAATAAGTACTTGATAGATGTTTCTGGAACTCATCTCACAAAATTATTCCAAAACAAATAATTACAAATAAAAGTTTTAGTCATTTAATCAGACTGATTTTTTCCACAAGGCCAAAATGCATCATTTTTTATTCATATGTGAATTGAATTGATCAGGATTTTTTTAAAAATAAAATATAGTTAATAACATGCACCTGTTTCAGTATATTTATGCCCTTTGTTTATTTAACTATCCATTCATTCCATACACATTAAAAAAGAAAAGATAATCTTTAAGGAATCTTACCAAGCATTGGAAAAATTTTAGTCTCTTAGTCCAAACAACCATAACTATACCCTGTAGTGACTTATTTATTTGTTCCCCATTTCCAACTTTGTCTGCTTATATCTTTTCTTCCAAACAGCAGCCAGAGGGATCCTTTTTAAAAAATTGATCACCCATCTCCTCAGTTAAAGAAACTGTCCAATGGCTTTGCATGCTATTAGAAACAAAATCCAATATTCTTATTATATTGCATCATACTTCACATGATTTAAACCCACTACCTCTCTGATCTCATCTCTTTCTATCCCTCCTTTGCTCACTCTGATCCATCAATGTCATTCATTTGACATCTCTCAGACATACTGTTACGAATTGAATTGTGTTCCCTCTAAACTTCATATGCAGAAGGCCTAACTCCTAATGTGACTTTATTTGGCGATGGGCCTTTAAAGGGGTAAGTAAGGCTAAGAGAGGTCATAGAATGTTGATAATGTTCTAGTTCTTGTTATGGGTGCTAGTTACCCACATATGTCCTCTATGACAAGTTGTATTCTTGTAATCTGTGTATATTTAGGCGTTTTACATTTCAATTGAAAGATTACTGACAAAAGTCACTGACTGACCTAAAACTTAACAAAGTACCTCTCTGATCATGTTATGTTTTATTAATATACAAAGTCTGATTAATCATCTAAATCAGTACACCTCTGAGAGTGAATAAGGATGCTATTAATAATTACAACAGGACCATCCTAGGCAAACCACAATGTGTGGTTACTTTATTAAATACCTTAACTGATTCTTTTCTTTACTCCTGCCATAATTACTTATTCGACACAATTGTCAACTTTTTTCTCACTCCTTTGAAGCTTTCTGAGGCCTCAGATGAAGTCAAAACTTCTCCAAGTGCCACAGAATAGCTAGAAAAATAAAACTGATACTATCAATATCTCCCAATGCCCCAGAACAGCTAGAAAGATAAAATTGGTAATATCAATATAGAAATTTAAGATAACAATATTTGCTCTATTAAAATAAAAGTCTTTGACATCCATGAGTATTCAAAACTAGTCAAGAAACATTGATTGTGATGATTAAGAATGTTGACAATAATGTGAAAAGCAGGGTTAAGACAGAAAGCAGAAGAACATCATAAAGCCCCTTGAGAAACAGAGGCAAAGGCCGGTCCCATTGTAAAAATACAAAACCACTTCTAAAGGTAAAAATAAAACTATTTCTTTGCACATGTGTGAGAGTCTTTTCGCTCAAGAAATATGTTCACTATTATAACTTACCCGCTAATCAACCTAAAGTTAGCAGGTGATGCAAGGTCACAGGAGAGAATCATTTTTGTACCAATTTCTCAATTATTCATTTCTCAGGCATTTTTATAGTATGTGAGAAGTGATAATTGAAAGGAAAAAATTGAAAATTACTTTTTAGTGGTCCAACAGGCTAATTCTAACAAAATCGAGGGGAAGAAATAGATTTATATGTGTATAGTTTTCTATTGTCTGGCTAATGTACCTTGTTAGGATTAAAGAAGGATAAGGGAGTAGTAAGTCTTCCAGAGCAGAGGACAACATTCTAATGTACCATGGCCCACAAACAAGTCATCAAGAAGGCAGCATTAGGACAGGATTCGGATTCGGGAGTCAGCAAAGTTTTAAGCTTTCGTTGCTCCTCATCTCTCACTGTGGCCTCCCAGCATGGGTTCTCAATCAGGACAAGCCGCTGGACAGTGCTTCCCTCTGCATGTCTCTCCTGTGGCCGCCACAGCCTCAACCTTCCCGCTCTCAGGGAGACTGGTCAAGAACAACTTTAAAAAAAAAATAATGGTTCAATTGATCGCTTAACAGTTGATGAGATACCTTTTGTGGTGCTTTAAATTATTGTTGTGCTGAACCCTTTTTCACTCCTGACCTTTTGTGGCATCACTTCACATTGATTTTCACCATTTCAGATGTGATTGGAATGAGAGTGAGTCCAGCAGGAGCAAAAGCCCATCCACAAGAGCAGCTTTTCAAATACCTATTTATAGCTCACCCGTGCAAAAGCAAGATTTGAATCTGATTATGAAGAATCAGGAAAATCCCTTCACCTTTTCCCAGTTCCCCAAATAAATACAAACATCCCTCATGGGAAACCTCTAACAGGGCCTTATCTGTTCTCACAAACTTTTATCTCTGTTGATCCTAGACTCAGTTACATCAGAATATTTTACTTTTGGAGGCATCACTTATCAATTCCTTCCAGCATGAAAAGTATGTATAACATGAGCACCAGAGCTGTGCCCCAAGGCAACATTAAACATTCCCTTTCCTACTAAATGATTTTCTGTCAGCTAGTGTGTTTGGCACCCTTGGGAAAGGCAGAGATTCATTTATAGAGAATTATGCTGCACAGTCATAAATTTAATCCACCAAATCAATAGCATTTAGATTTTTTTTAAAAAGAGAACCAAGGTGCTATCAATAAGGGTAAAAAAAAATCTCTGTTCCTTACTGTTAGATCATTTTCACAAATCTAATTATTTGGCGATTGAAAAACCACAGCGTTATAATCCCAACTGGATATGTTAAAACATTAGAATGTAAAGCCTGAGAAAGTGTCAATCAGAAAACTTCCAGGAATGATTCATCAGCACTTTCAGGATGTGACGTTAAAGATAGTCTATCTCTATACACCAGATGTAAAGAAAGCAGATAAGTGGCTCTAAACTGGTGCAGTGATGATCAGATAATATGGTACATTCATTTCTCTCTGTCATGAATCACAGAGTTTTATACTATCCACTTAACATCCTCCTGCATTTTACAGCCTAATGCAGGAATGTCAAACATTTTAATTCACCAAAGGACAAATGAATCATAAACGTTACAACCAAACACAGGTCTCACTGTTTATAGACATGCTGAGGTGGCAGAGACATGACACCTTCATTTAAAACATTGGATTTCTGACTGATGTAATTTTTGACAGAAAACTCATGCATTTCTGTGCTGCAAATGAAAAATTGTTTCTGTCACAGGTGGTTGGGGATGGCCACTTGCAGAGGCTTGTCTTTAAAGGCTATTTCTTCATCCACAAAGAACCTGCTAGATTCTCATTCTTAGAACTACTGATTCGGACATGTTATGATACATTTTGATACACCAATAAAAAAGAGAAAAAATTGTTTTTCAGCTGTCAGTTAAGAAAGTTCTCCTTTCAAAGACATGTATCATATGACCTCACTGATATGAGGAATTCTTAATCTCAGGAAACAAACTGAGGGTTGCTGGAATGTTGGGGGGTCAGAGGGATGGGGTGGCTGGGTGATAGACATTGGGGAGGGTATGTGCTATGGTGAGTGCTGTGAATTATGCAAGACTGTTGAATCACAGACCTGTACCTCTGAAACAAATAATGCAATATATGTTAAGAAAAAAAAAAGAAGAAGAAGATAGCAGGAGGGGAAGAATGAAGCGGGGGAAATCGGAGGGGGAGACGAACCACGAGAGACGATGGACTCTGAAAAACTGAGTGTTCTAGAGGGGAAGGGGTGGGAGGAGGGGTTAGCCTGGTGATGAGTATTAAAGAGGGCACGTTCTGCATGGAGCACTGGGTGTTATGCACAAACAATGAATCATGGAACACTACATCAAAAACTAATGATGTAATGTATGGTGATTGACAGAATAATAAAAAATTTAAAAAAAAAAGAAAGTTCTTCTTTCAGTGTCTTTGGTCTGTAGCTCTACACTGAGATTGCAGTCTTTGCAGCTGCTTGTGGAGTTTGGGTGAGGGAGATGAATTGTGCCATTAGAAGAGTTTAAGCAGGAGCACACATTACAAATTAAACTAAAGGAATGTCTGTGCAGCCATCTTTAGGTGAAGGGTAATAGTAGTCTACTAGATTCATAATTTATAATCTCTATTTGGAGTCAGATAGCTGTGTTTCCTTCTCAGTAAACTGGAGATAACACAAGCATTTATTTCAAAATATATCATGAGAATTAAATAGGAAAATGTTTAAAAGTGCTCACTTAAGAAAAGGATCTAGAATACTTTGTTATACAAGAAATGGAAGTTGCTACCACTGCTATCAATAAAGGCATTAACCAGCTCAGCTCTCAAGTAGCCAATTTCTAATTTCTACAACATCTGTTGTTTGTTTCTCAAAATGTTATTTTAAGAGAACAAGTGCCAGCAGCAAACACACAGACTCTGTCCAAGAACTTTCATTCCTACTACAAGTGGAAATCGCAAACTGATTTAAGTGCAATTAAGAAAATTTTATTTACTTACTAAAAGTCTGCAAAAGACATGTGAAAAAATTATTTTATAGATGAAGTGAGCTCTAATAAATTTCATATAACTTGAGAGCAGAGATAGAAGTGGAACTTGAGGGTAGAGCCTATGACTTCAAACACATATTTAACCTCAATGTAGTGTACCCTTTTAGCCTATGTACTATCACAAACAGTTTGTAAAGAAGAAAAAAATAAAGAAACCCTCTTATGTTTCCAGTACTACACAATTTTAATTAGAGCTTAAGACAACAAGAGAAGGAAAAGAGATGAGTTTATATGAAACTTAAAAGTACAGCTGTAAATGAATGATTCCTTAGAAGTAACAATGAAGTTAGAGTTCTTAAGATAGCACCAACTATTGATATTATTGTTTATTATCACTGTTTTATATATGTGAGCTGAACACCTATAGGTTCCAGATTCTGTGCTAAGCTTTAGTGGGGAAAAAAATGAGAGATACCACTCTTGTGCCCAAGGAGACCACATTCTTTTGTAGGACAGAAATATGTAAACAATTGCCATAAAGGATAAAGTTGTGGATAGAGGTGCAGTGCTGGGAAAATGCAAGATGGGAGGTATCATTCTGCATGAAAAATGGGAGAAAGCTTCCTAAAAGGAGGGAGGATTTGGAAGGTGAATGAGGATACTCTAGATAAAGAGTGGGAAAGAGGGAGAGGTGGATAATTATACTCCAAACAGGTGCAAAAGAACAGTATGCCAAGGAGAATAATGAGTGATTTGGAGGCCCTAGACAGTGTTGAATATGAAAGAAAAGGAAGGGCATTGGTAAAAGCAGTAAAAGGTGAAGTTAGAGAGAAAAGAAGGGCTTAAGTCACTGCAAACCCTAGCCCAGGAAATAGACAACCACATGCCTGGGGAAAGAAGAATGACAATAGCTGGAAGAGATTGAAAATTATCCAGGAATATCACTCTCATTAAGTGGCTCAGCTTCACTCAAGACATAAAAATCTCTATGATCAGGCAGCATAGAATAGCACACAATTATCTATCCAAGATTTATTTAATTTTTAAATTAAATTAAATTTTTAAAATTCCAATATAGTTAACATACAATGTAATATTAGTTTCAGGTGTACAATATAGTGATTCAAGAAATCCATACATCGCTCGGTGCTCATCACAAGAGCACTCCTAAATCCCCATCACCTATTTCACCCATCCCCCACTCTAATATTTAGATAAAAGAGAGGATGTGTAGTAATGAAAACATCTCAAGGAAGATACAGCTTGAGAAAAAAAAGATTGCTAAGTTAAGTATTATCTAGCTTTCTGTCAAACTCACAGACTGGAATATAAGCACATCTCCTAATTTCCCCATATACATCTGATGAATCTTGTAACCAGCTCCATCAACCAAACCATATCAGTCCATTATGAAGAAGCACTGATTTTTTTAAAACGGTAAAATGCACATAAAATGAATAATTCCGGAGAGAAAAATGAAATTTTTTCCCAAGCATACAATTTTAGAGAAAGCTTCTGCCATTACATATTTAAAATACTTCTCCTGATTTCTGTTTTCAGTCTGATATATCAAGAGCTTGGAATTCATCATGTCCATCCTCACAACAAGAAAAAAACTGGAGAAACTGAAAATCAATGACATGTATATCTACTAGAGAACTAGGTTTGCAAGATCAAAAAACACCCAAAATTTAGAGAGATGAGAACATCCAAAGACCTGTAGCAACAAAAATCTGCTTATCTGGAATAGAAGCTAAGGCCATAAATTAATAGGAACATGTGTATATAATTTTTATAAATTCTGGGAAGCTGAATGTGGACCAGCATAAGAGTGAGAAACTTCATGGGCTGTAATCTCAAGGGCAACCCCATATTTTCGTGGGCATTACCATCAGAAGACCACCAGGTTCTCATGGTGAAGATTCAAGAAAGAGTCCCTCACAGCCATGGCAGGGAGATGGAAAAAAATATCTATGGTAAAGAATAGCAAGAGCTCTCTCCAAACAAAAATTTGCTTTCCAAGGAAAAAATATTTGCCAGCATACAGTTTGAAACTTTATCTCTATTGGGGAAATAGAATTCCTCCCCACTAGAGATCCCTTCAACCTTTCTGTCCCCTTCAAGGAGGAAAAAATACATACTCAACAAGAGATTGGGTTTCAAGAAATAGATTAGGAACACATAACCCAGGAAAGAGAGGAGGAGGCAAGAAGGTGTAATGAGAGACATACCAATGCAGGAAAAACTTGTGAGGTCCACAGTCACAAGTCATAAGACCCCTAAAAATCTGAAACATAATTAAAAGATTATAAAATATATCATTTCCCCTATACTTTCACAATACCTCAAAAGTAGATTACAGCTGAAAGAACTACAAGACACAGATTGTCTCTAGAGAGGAGTGTTTTGAGAAGCCCAAACTGAGAGGAGAAATAAGACCTTAGAGGAATCTGAAGCTTCTATTACCACAGCTATAGCAAACATTAAAAATAGCCCAATTTTTAACCAGAATAACATACAACCTCATACTTGAGGTCTATTTCTTCCCATCCCTAATAGGTCTCAGTTCTTATTGCTAAATACATCATGTCTGGATTTTAATAAAAAAATACAAGACGTTCTAAAAATAGAAAAAAATAGAGTCTGAGAAGCAAAGCAAGCACAACTCAGACTCAAATATGACAGATTTAGGGATTATCAGAGTGGGAATATATACTAAATGTAAATAATATATTAGGGGATCTAATGGAAAAAGTAGACAATAATGGGAAAAGTAGACAACATGCAAGAACCAGTTAGTATGTATTATAATCAGAAAGATGGGAACTCAAAGAAAAAATCAAAAATACTGAGCATAAAGGAAAAATGCATTTGACAGGTTCATCAGTAGATGGAACATGGCTGAGAAAAGAATCAGCGAAATGGCGGAGAGACCAACAGAAATTCTTGAAACCAAAATGCAAACAAAAATTTTTTAGACGTTTAGAACATCTAAGAACTGTGGAACAGGAGGGGGCGGAGCAGATGGTGGAGGAGTAGGAGACCCGGATTTCGTCTGGTCCGAGGAATTCAGCTGGATAGGGATCAAACCATTCTGAACACCTACAAACTCAACAGGAGATCAAAGAAAAGAACAGCAAAAGCTCTCTGAGCAGAAAAGCGACCACTTTCTGGAAGGTAGGACATGTGGAGAAGCGAATCCCAGGTGATATTTGGGAGGATAGACGGCGGGGGAGGGGGCCTCCATCAGCCGCTTCTGACAAGTGATAGAGCAGCAGAGCACAAAATCGGAACTTTTAGAAGTCGGCTCCACTGAGGGACGCCGCTCCAGTGGCTAAGCGGGGGGTGGAACCCTCGCTGGGACAGTGTGGTCTCAGGACCCTCGGCGTCACAGGCAGACCGGGGGTGAATGAGTGTGGCAGAGCTCCCAGGTATTGGAGCAGGAAAGCCGGCTGCAGAGACGGAGCTGAGGCGTGGGCTCTCAGCTCGGGGTTGTCATAAACGGTGATCCACGGCTCAGTCAGGCCAATGCTCCTCCAGCAGGGAACCAACAAGCGGCAGATCCAGGGAGACTCCCCTTCTTCCCCCAGGAGGAGCGGCGCAGGAGTGCACCATAGGGATCTGCTGGGTTTGGAGACTCCACACCGAGTAGGGTGCCAGAGATAGAAATGCTCAGTCACAGGCTGGGTGAGCACAGAGTGCGGCCGGAGACCGGGGAGAGGGGAGTGACTGACTGCTTTTCTCTGGGGGTGCACTGAGGAGCGGGGCCCGATTCTCGGCTCCTCCAGGGCAGAGATTGGGAGGCTGCCATTTTCACTCCCATCCTCCAAAGCTGTACAGAAAGCTTGCAGGGAACAAAAGCTCCCGAGAGCAAACCTGAGCAAATTACTTAGCCCAGACCGGCAAGGACGGGGCAAATCCGCCTCCAGCAAACACATTTGGGAACCACGGCAACAGGCCCCTCCCCCAGAAGACCAACAAGAACAGCCAGCCAAGACCAAGTTTACCGATCAATGAGAACAGCAGAACTCCAGCGCTAGGGGAATACTGCACATAGAATTCATGGCTTTTTTACCATGATTCTTTAGATTTTCAAAGCTAATTTTTTTTTAAGTGTCTTTTTTTTTTTTGGGAATTTTTCTTTTTCCTTTTTCAACCAACATCTTATGAATCCCTTTTTTAAAAAACATTTTTATTTTTCATTTTTAGAGTCATATTCTATCCCTTCATAGTAGTTACCCTTATTTTTGGCGTATATATATAAGTTGTTCTCTCTTTAAAATTTTGAGATACAGTTTCTTCTAACAGATCAAAATATATCCTAAATCTCTAGCGTATGGCTTTGTTCTAGTCTCCTGCCTGATCACATTCTCTCCCTTTTTTTTTCTTTTCTTTTTTTTAAATCCTCTTCTTTCTTTTTTTTCAAACAACTTCTTATCTATCAATTCCTTTTATAAAATTTTTTATAATTTTCATCTTTACAGTCATATTCCACGCCTTCTTCATATTAACCCTTATTTTTGTACCTATATAAGTTTTTCTTTCTTTAAAATTTTGGGAGACACTTTCTTCTAACAGACCAAAATACACCCAAAATCTAGTGTGTTGCACTGATCATATTTGATCATATTCTGTTTTGTTTTGTTTTGTTCTGTTTTTGTTTGTTTTTATCTTTTTCTTTTTCTTTATTTTTTTTTTCTTTTTTCTTTCTTTCCATTTCTTTTCCCCCGGTTTCAGGTTTTTTCTGATTTGTTTAGAGTACATTTTTGGGGGATGTTGTTACCCTGTTAGCATTTTGCTCTCTCATTCATCTATTCTCCTATGGACAAAATGACAAGATGGAAAAATCACCTCAACAAAAAGAACAAGAGGCAGTACCGACTGCCAGGAACCTACTCAATACGGACATTAGTACGATGTCAGAACTAGAGTTCAGAATGACGATTATAAAGATACTAGCTGGGCTTGAAAAAAGCATGGAAGTATTAGAGAAACCCTTTCTGGAGAAATAAAAGAACTAAAATCTAAACAAGTCGAAATCAAAAAGGCTATTAATGAGGTCCAATATAAAATGGGGGCTCTAACTGCAAGGATAAATGAGGCAGAAGACAGAATCAGTGATATAGAAGACCAAATGATGGAAAATAAAGAAGCTGAGAAAAAGAGAGAAAAACAACTACTGGATCACAAGGGCAGAATTCGAGAGATAAGCAATACCATAAGATGAAACAACATTAGAATAATTGGGATCCCAGAAGAAGAAGAAGGATGGAGAGGAGCAGAAGGTATATTGGAGCAAATTATAGCAGAGAACCTCCCTAATTTGGGGAAGGAAACAGGCATCAAAATACAGGAGGCACAGAGAACCCCTCTCAAATCAATAAAAAGAGGTCAACACCCCAACATCTAATAGTAAAACTTACCAGTCTCAGAGACAAAAAAAAAAAGTCCTGAAAGCAACTCAGGAGAAGAGATCTGTAACCTACAATGGTAGAAACATAAGATTGGCAACAGACCTATCCAGAGAGACCTGGCAGGCCAGAAAGGACTGGCAGGATATCCTCAGAGCACTAAATGAGAAAAATATGCAGCCAAGAATACTATATCCAGCTAGGCTGTCATTGAAAATAGAATGAGAGATAAGCTTCCAGGACAAACAAAAACTGAAGGAATTTGAAAACATGAAACCAGCCTTACAAGAAATATTGAAAGGGGTCCTCTAAGCAAAGAGAGAGCCTAAAAGCAACATAGAACAGAAAGGAACACAGGCAAGATACAGTAACAGTCACCTTACAGGCAATACAATGGCACTAAATTCATATCTTTCAATAGTTACCCTAAAGTTTGTAAATGGGCTATGTGCCCCAATCAAAAGACACAGACTATCAGATTGGATTAAAAAACAAGACCCATCAATATGCTGTCTGCAAGAGACTAAATTTAGACCCAAAGACACCCCCAGATTAAAAGTGAAGGGGTGGAAAACGATTTACCATGCTAATGGACACCAAAAGA
Organism: Phoca vitulina; assembly: GCF_004348235.1. NCBI lineage: Eukaryota > Metazoa > Chordata > Mammalia > Carnivora > Phocidae > Phoca > Phoca vitulina. The sequence continues at coordinate 15,649,042 of NW_022589737.1, forward strand.
AAGCTGAGGTGGCAATCCTTATATCAGACAAATTAGATTTTAAACCAAATACTATAATAAGAGATGAGGAAGGACACTATATCCTACTTAAAGGGTCTATCAACAAGAAGATATAACAATTATAAATATGCCTCTAACATAGGAGAGGCCAATTAATAACAAAAGCAGAAAAACAAATCAACAACAATACAATAATAGTGGGGGACTTTAACACCCCCCTCACTGAAATGGACAGATCGTCTAAGCAAAAGATCAACAAGGAAATGACAGCTTTAAATGAGACACTGGACCAAATGGACTTCACAGATATATTCAGAACATTCCATCCCAAAGCAAAAGAATACACATTCTTCTCTAGTGCCCATGGAACATTCTCCAGAATAGATCACATCCTAGGTCACAAATCAGGTCTCAATCAGTACCAAAAGATTGGGATCGTTCCCTGCCTATTTTCAGATCACAATGCTTTGAAACTAGAACACAATCACAAGACGAAGTCAGAAAGAACTCAAATACATGGAGGCTAAAGAGTATCCTACTAAAGAATGAATGGGTCAACCAGGAAATTAAAGAAGAATTGAAAAAATTCATGGAAACAAATGAAAATGAAAACACAACTGTTCAGAATCTTTGGGATGCAGCAAAGGTGGTCCTAAGAAGAAAGTACATAGCAATACAAGCCTTTCTCAAGGAACAAGAAAGTCCTCAGTACACAACCTAACCCTACACCTAAAGGAGCTGGAGAAAGAACAGCAAATAAAGCCTAAACCCAGCAGAAGAAGAGAAATAATAAAGGTCAGAGCAGAAATCAATGAAATAGAAACCAAAAGAACAGTAGAACAGATCAACGAAACTAGGAGCTGGTTCTTTGAAAGAATTAACAAGATTGATAAACCCCTGGCCAGACTTATCAAAAAGAAAAGAGAAATGACCCAAATCAACAAAATCATGAATGAAAGAGGAGAGATCACAACCAACACCAAAGAAATACAAACAATTATAAGAACATATTATGAGCAACTCTATGCCAGCAAATTAGATAACCTGGAAGAAATGAATGCATTCCTAGAGATGTATCAACTACCAAAACTGAACCAGGAAGAAATAGAAAACCTGGACAGACCTATAACCACTAAGGAAATTGAAGCAGTCATCAAAAATCTCCCAAAAAACAAAAGCCCAGGGCCAGATGGCTTCCTAGGGGAATTCTACCAAACATTTAAAGATTTAATACCTATTCTTGTGAAACTGTTCCAAAAAATAGAAATGGAAGGAAAACTTCCAAACTCGTTTTATGAGACCACCATTACCTTGATCCCCAAACCAGACAAAGACCCCATCAAAAAGGAGAATTACAGACCAATATCCTTGATGAACATGGATGCAAAAATTCTCACCAAAATACTAGCCAATAGGATCCAACAGTACATTAAAAGGATTATTCACCACGACCAACTGGGATTTATCCCTGGGCTGCAAGGCCGCAAATCAATCAATGTGATACAATACATTAATAAAAGAAAGAACAAGAACCATATGATCCCCTCAATAGATGCAGAAAAAGCATTTGACAAAGTACAACATCCTCTCTTGATCAAAACTCTTCAGAGTATAGGGATAGAGGATACATTACTCAATATCATAAAAACCATCTATGAAAAACCCACAGCCAATATCATTCTCAATGGGGAAAAACTGAGAGCTTTCCCCCTAAGGTCAGGAATGCGGCAGGGATGTCCACTATCACCACTGCTATTCAACATAGTATTGGAAGTCCTAGCCACAGCAATCAGACAACAAAAAGAAATCAAAGGCATCCAAATCAGCAAAGAAGAAGTCAAACCCTCACTGTTTGCAGATGATATGATACTTTATGTGGAAAACCCAAAGAGTCCATCCCAAAACTCTAGAACTCATACAGGAATTCAGTAAAGTGGCAGGATATAATATTAATGCACAGATCAGTGACATTCCTATACACCAACAACAAGACAGAAGAAAGAGAAATTAAGGAGTCAATCCCATTTACAATTGCACCTAAGACCATGAGATACCTAGGAATAAATCTAACCAAAGAGGCAAAGGATCTGTACTCAGAAAACTATAAATACTCATGAAAGAAATTGAGGAAGACACAAAGAAATGGAAAAACGTTCCATGCTCATGGATTGGAAGAACAAATATTGTGAAGATGTCAATGCTACCTAGAGCAATCTACACATTCAGTGCAATCCCCATCAAAATACCATCCACTTTTTTCAAAGAAATGGAACAAATAATCCTAAAATTTGTATGGAACCAGAAAAGACCCCGAAGAGCCAGAGGAATGTTGAAAAAGAAAAGCAAAGCAGACGGCATCACAATTCCGGACTTCCAGCTCTATTACAAAGCTGTCATCATCAAGACAGTATGGTACTGGCACAAAAACAGACACATAGATCAATGGAACAGAATAGAGAGCCCAGAAATGGACCCTCAACTCAATGGTCAACTCATCTTCCACAAAGCAGGAAAGAGTGTCCAATGGAAAAAAGACAGTCTCTTCAACAACTGGTGTTGGGAAAATTGGACAGCCACATGCAGAAGAATGAAACTGGACCATTTCCTTACACCACACACAAAAATAGACGCAAAATGGTTGAAAGACCTAAATGTGAGACAGGAGTCCATCAAAATCCCTGAGAAGAACACAGGCAGCAACCTCTTCGACCTCAGCCGCAGCAACTTCTTTCTAGAAACATCGCCAAAGGCAAGGGAAGCAAGGGCAAAAATGAACTATTGGGACTCATCAAGATAAAAAGCTGTGCAAAAGCAACAGTCAACAAAACCAAAAGACAACCGACAGAATGGGAGAAGATATTTGCAAATGACATATCAGATAAAGGGCTAGTATCGAAATCTATAAAGAACTTATCAAACTCAACACCCAAAGAACAAATGATCCAATCAAGAAATGGGCAGAAGACATGAACAGACATTTCTGCAAAGACATCCAAATGGCCAACAGACACATGAAAAAGTGCTCGACATCGCTTGGCATCAGGGAAATCCAAATCAAAACCTCAATGAGATACCACCTCACACCAGTCCAAATGGCTAAAATTAACAAGTCAGGAAACGACAGATGTTGGCAGGGATGCAGAGAAAGGGGAAACCTCCTACACTGTTGGTGGGAATGCAATCTGGTGCAACCACTCTTGAAAACAGTATGGAGGTTCCTCAAAAGTTGAAAATAGAGCTACCATACGATCCAGCAAATGCACTACTGAGTATTTACCTCAAAGATACAAATGTAGGGATCCGAAGGGGTACGTGCATCCCGATGTTTATAGCAGCAATGTCCACAATAGCCAAACTGTGGAAAAAACCAAGGTGTCCATCAGCAGTTGAATGGATAAAGAGGATGTGGTATATATATACAATGGAATATTATGCAGCCATCAAAAGGAATGAGATCTTGCCATTTGCAATGACGTGCATGGACCTGGAGGGTGTTATGCTGAGTGAAATAAGTCAATCAGAGAAATACATGTATCATATGACCTCACTGATATGAGGAATTCTTAATCTCAGGAAACAAACTGACGGTTGCTGGAATGGGGGGTGGGGTGGGAGGAATGGGGTGGCTAGGTGATAGACATTGGGGAAGGTATGTGCTATGCTGAGCGCTGTGAATTGTGCAAGACTGTTGAACCACAGATCTGTACCTCTGAAACAAATAATGCAATATATGTTAAGAGAAAAAAAAAAGAAGAAGAAGATAGCAGGAGGGGAAGAAAGAAGGGGGGGAATCGGAGGGGGAGACGAACCATGAGAGACGATGGACTCTGAAAAACAAACTGAGGGTTCTAGAGGGGAGGGGGGTGGGAGGATGGGTTAGCCTGGTGATGGGTATTAAAGAGGGCATGTTCTGCATGGAGCACTGGGTGTTATACGCAAATAATGAATCATGGAACACTACATCAAAAACTAATGATGTAATGTATGGTGATTAACATAACATAATAAAAGGACTGTGGAACAATTTCAGAAGGCATAATATATATGTAATTGGAATGCCAGAAGAACAGTGCAGAAGAAATATTAAAAATAATGGTCAAGAATTTTTCAAAATTCATGGCAAACACCAATATAGATATTAGAAACTCAGAGAATAAAAGGCAGAATAACTATCCAGAAATCTATATGTAGGCATTTATAGCAGGATCCCCTCTCCAAAGACAGATGAGAGTGAGAGAGAGAAGAGGGGGAAAGAGAGAGAATCTTGAAAGAAGATGGAGTGAGAGGGAAAAAAAACTTGCCTACAAAGAAACATGGTCTGTGTTCCTCAGTCATTGAGCATCTGCCTTCGGCTCGTGTTGTGATCCCAGGGTCCTGGGACAGAGCCCCTAGTCGGGCTCCCTGCTCATGGGAAACCTGCTTCTCCTCCTCCCACTCCCTTTGCTTGTGTTCCCTCTCTCGCTGTGTCTCTCTCTGTCAAATAAATAAATAAAATCTTTAAAAAAAAAGAATTATAGCAGATTTCTCATCATAAGTGATATAAGCAAGAAGAGAGAAGAGTGAACCATTTAAAGTCTTGAAAGAAAGTATCCACCAACCTAAAATTCTATATCCAGAAAAATATCATTCAAAAGTGAAGGAGAATCAGTATTTCTGGACTGAAAAATACTGAGGAAATTCTTTGTCAGGAGATGTGCCTTCAAGAAATATTAAGGATATTCTTCAAGTAGAGAGAAATTTATATAACTAAGAAAATAAAACATTGGATTTAAAAGAGGGAGAGAGTATGGAGAAGTAATAAATGAAAAAAATGAAGTCTCTTGCTTATTCTTAAATGATCTAAAAGATAACTTTTTGTTTAAAGTAATCTCAATTTGGCTAATACAATGTATGGATAAGTAATATGGTTGACTCCAATGTCACATGGGACAGAACAGAGAAATTTGAATACTCTAAATTGCCTGTATTGCACACAATGTGGTCAGTGTTATTTGACGGTAGAGATTGATTGGTTAACAATGTATGTTGCAAACTTCAGGCCAACCACTAAAAAGGTAAAAAAAAAAAGAAAAAAAAGAAGAGGAAATGACATGCTAAGAGAGTAGATAAAATGGAATAACATGAAATAATTGAACACAGAGAATAAAGAAGAAACAAATAAATACAAAGAATAGAAAACCATTAAAAAACATGGTAGATATTAATTCAACTACAACAATAATAACATTAAATTTGAATGCTCTAATTATACCATACAAAACAGAGATTGTCAGAATGGATTACAAAAAAATAATTATGTATTACCTAGAAGAAACCTACTTTAAATACAAAGATTCAGAGAGTTAAAACCTAAAGGAATGGAGAAACGCATACCATGCTAATACTAATCACAAAAAAGTTTATCTATATTAATTTCAGATAAAGCAAATTTAACTAAAAGGAATATTATCAAGGATGAATGGTTACATTATATGATGATGAAGGGGTTAATTTACAAAAAAAAAAGACATAACAATCTTTAATGTGTATATACCTAATAATTTAACATTAAAATATAGGAGGCCCAAAAAAAGTCTTAGAACCACAAGAAAAGAGAAAAATTCACTATTATAGTTAGAGGTACCTCTCCTTAAGTAATTGATAGAACAAACAGGCAAAAAGTCAATAAGGATATAATTGACCTGAGCAACACTACCAACCAGTTTGATATATGTGACTTGTATAGAATACTCCACCCCACAACAGCAGAACACAGATTCTGTTCAAGATCACAAAGAAGATTAAGCAAGATATAATATCTGTTGGACCATAAGACATACCTTAACAAATTTAAAAGAATAACATAATAAAATAAAATAAAATAAAATTTAAAAGAATGAAAATACATATGAAGTGTATTGTCAACCACAATAGAATAAACTAAAAATAAATAACAGAAAGATTGTTGAAAAATCTTAAACATTTGGAGATTAAATAACACACTTCAAAATCATTAATGGATCCAAAAAAACTCAAGATAAGTGTTTAAATGTTGTGGATGTTAATTCAAATTATCAAATTTTATGAGTTGCAGCAAAAAAAAAATAGAACTATGAGGTAAACTTATAGCATTAAATGCATATATTAGAAAAGAAGAAAGACCTAAAATGAATAATCCAGGAGTTCACTTTAGGAAACTAGAGAAAGAGAAAAAAAAATGTAAGCCTGAAGCAAACAGAAGGAAAAGAAATAATAAAAATTACATTAAAAATCAATGAAATTGAGAACAAGAAAATAATAGAGAAGAAAAAAATAAAATGCTATCTCTTTGAAAAGTTCAATAAAATTGATAATTCTCTACCCATGCTAACTAAGAAATAAAGAAGGGGGGCACCATTTACTATTATAAGAAATGAAAGAGAATTCATTACTACTTATTCCATAATCATTAGAAGGATAATAAGGGAATGCTATGGAAAACTATCTGCCAATCAATTTGATAACTTTTTTTTTTAGATTTTATTTATTTATTCATGAGAGACAGAGAGAGAGAGAGGCAGAGGAGAAGCAGGCTCCCAAGGAGCAGGGAGCCTGACACGGGACTCGATCCCAGGACACTGGGATCACGACCTGAGCCGAAGGCAGACGTTTAACCATCTGAGCCACCCAGGTGCCCTCAATTTGATAACTTAAATGAAACTGACAAATTTCTTGAAAGACACAAACTACTAACCCTCACCTAAAGAAGAAGTAGATCATCTGAATAGATCTGTATCTACTAGAGAAATTGAATTGGTAATTAAAATCTTCAAGAAAAGAAATCATCAGGCCCAGATGATTAGACTAGTGGATTCTACCAAACATTTAATAAAGAAATGATACCAATTCTCCACAATCTGTTCTAGAAAACAGAAGGAGATGGAACAATTCCTAACTCATTCTGTGAGGCCAGCATTACTCTACCACCAAGATCAGATTAAAGACATTGCAAAAAAGAAAAATAACAAATTAATATCTTTCATGAAAAGAGATGCATAAATCTTCAATGAAATATTAACAAATTAAATCCAGGTATGTATACAAAGAATTATAGAACATGACAAAGTGGGTTTTATTTCAAGTATACAATATTGTTTTAATATTTAAAAGAAAACAATCAATGGAATCCACTATATCAATAAGCTAAAGAAGAAAAATCATATGAACATCTCAATCAATGAAGAAAAACATAACATCATTCATGATTGAAAACTCTCAACTCTTAGAAATAGGGACTATTTCAACTTGATAAATTGCATCCACAAAAATCCTACATTAATATCATACTTAATGATGAGAAACTGGATGCTTTTTTCCTTAAGATCAGAAGGAAGGCAAGAGTGCACTCTCTCACCACTCCTATTCAACATTGTACTAGAAGTCATAGGTAGTGCAGTAAGACCAGAAAAGGAAATACAATGCATATAGATAGGAAAGAAAGAAATAAAATAATTTTGTTTGCAGATCACAGGATTGTTTATGTAGAAAATCCTTAAGAACTGGAAAAAAACAAAAAACAAAGCTCCTGGAAAAAATATGCAATTATTGCACAGTTGCACAAAGTATGAAAGTTAATACAAAAAAGTTAATTGCTTTTCAGTAATGAATAATTGAAATTTGAATTAAAAAACCAATTTGAAATTACAATAGTACAAAAAATGAAAACCCAATATAAATCTAAAATATATTTACAGGATCTAACATCCAAACCACAAAACTCTGGTGAAAAATTTCAAATAATATCTAAATAAGTGGAGAAATTAGTTTATATTCATAGATTAGAACATTTAAGTTGCTAGGATGTCAATTATTCCTACTTGATACTTAGTTTCAATACAGCCTCCAACAAAATTCCAGCAAGCTATTTTGTAAACATCACCAGACTGATTTTAAAATTTGAAGTTTACATTAATGGTTTGACCATCAATTGTTAGATACCATGCCAAAAGCACAATCCATCAAAGAAAAATATGATAAAATAAAAATTAAGTTTTTGAACTTCTGCTTTGAGAAACACACTGCTAAGGAAATCAAAAGACAAAAAGCCAAGAATAGGCAATGCAATACTAAAGAGCAATAAAACGGAAAGTCTTACACTGCATCATTTTATTTATTTTTTTTTTTTAAAGATTTTATTTATTTATTTGAGACAGAGAGAATGAGAGACAGAGAGCACGAGAGGGAGGAGGGTCAGAGGGAGAAGCAGACTCCCTGCTGAGCAGGGAGCCCGATGCGGGACTCGATCCCAGGACTCCAGGATCATGACCTGAGCCGAAGGCAGTCGCTTAACCAACTGAGCCACCCAGGCGCCCTTACACTGCATCATTTTAAGACCTACCATAAAGCTATGTAATCAAGATGATGTGGTGCTGGTGAAAGACTAGACACATAGAGCATAAAGGGACCCCAGAAACAGACTCACATGAACATATTCAACTGATTGTTGGAAAGGACTACAGGCAACTCAATGGAATAAATAGTCTTTTTTTTTTTTTTTTTTTTTTTTTTTTTTTTTTAAGAGGAGGGGAAGGGGGGGGGGCGTTGGCGAACAGAGAGAGATGGACTCTTAAGCAGGCTCCACGCCTAGCATGGAGACCTATGTGGGGTTCAATCTCACAACCCTGAGATCATGACCTGAGCCAAAATCAAAAGTCGGACACTTAACCAATTGAGCCACCCAGGTACCCCTAAATATAGTCTTTTCAACAACAATGTTGTACAATGTGATGTCTGTATGATGGTAGATAAAATAATGCTTCCGCTTCCTCAAGATGTTGACATTCAAATCCCAGATCCTGTGAATATGTTACCTTACATGATGAAAAGGACTTTGCAGATGGATTAAGTAAAGTATCTTGACATGGAGAGATAATCTTGGATTATTCAGATGAGGCCAAGTAATCACAGGAGTCTTTTATAAGAGAGAAGCAAGAGAGAGGGTCAGAGAAACAGAGTTAACAACAGAAGATTTGAATGTTTCCTGTTACTTTGAAGATGAAGGAAGTGCCCATGAGCCAAGAAATTCAGGTGGCCTCTAAAAGCTCAAAAGACCTGGAGAAAGATTCTCTCTAGAGACTCTAGAAGTTACAGACCGCAAAACCCATTTTGGGTTTCCAATTGCAAGAACTGAAAGAAAATAATCTGAGCTGTCTTAAGCCACTCAATTTGCGGTATTTTAAGGAAGTATCTATGCAAAATAATGAACCTTGACACAAATCTTACACCTTTCATAAATATTAAGTCAAAATAGATCATAAACCTACATGGAAAATGCAAACTTATAGAGCTTATACAAGAAAATAAAGGAGAAAATCTAGGTAGGTGATCTTTGGTTTGACCATTAATTTTTATTATTTTTTTATTTTTTTAAAGATTTTGTTTATTTATTTGAGAGAGACAGAGACAGAGAGCATGAGCAGGGGGAGGGGCAGAGGGAGAGGGAGAAGCAGATGCCCATCGGAGCAAGGAGCCCAAGGCAGGGCTTCCCAGGAACCTGAGATCATGACCTGAGCTGAAGGCAACTGCTTAACCAACTGAACCACCCAGGCACCCCTGACCATTAATTTTTAGATACCATACCAGAAGCACAATCCATCAACAACAACAGCAACAAAAAGGATAAAATGAACTTTATTAAAAGTTTTCAAACTTCTGCTTTGAGAAATACACTGCTAAAAGAATCAAAAGACAAGTGTGATATACTAAATAATGCCTCTCCCCAAAGATGTCTATATCTTGTGAATAGGTTACCTTATAGGGCAAAAGGGATTTTGCAGATATAATCAAGGATCTTCAGATGGGGAGATTATCCTGAATTATCTGGGTGATTCCAGTGTAAACACAGGATCCTTATAAAATGAGGGAAGAAGAATCAGAGTCAGAGAGAAAGTAAAGAACTATGCTGCTGGCTTTGAAGACGGAGGATGGAGCCATGAGCCAAGGAAAGCAGGTGGTCTCTGGAAACTAGAAAAAAGAAAGAAATGGCTTCTCCCTAAAGTCTCTAGAAGGAACATAGTCTGCAACACCATGTTTATATAACTTCTGATCTCTAGAACAATAAGAGAATAAATTTGTATTATTTAATTCACCCAGTTTGTGTAATTTGTTATAGCAGTATCAGAAAACTAAAATTCACAAGCCATAGACTGGAAGAAAATTTATGCAAAAGCATGTCTGATAAAAGAATTGTATTCAAACTATACAAAGAACTCTTAAAAATCCATAATAAGAAAATAAAAATCCAATTAAAATAATAAGCAAAGAACTAAACAGACACTTCACTAAAGAGACAAACACGATTTTTCAAAAGTATGTGAAAAGAAGCTGAGCTCATTAGGCGATTTCAAATAAAAACAACAATGGAAAAAAAAAACCCACAATGAATTGCCACTACACATCCTAGGAATATAGCTAAAATCAAAAACTGACAGTGTCAAGGATGCAGACCAAGAGGAGGTTTCATTCATTACAGGTGGAATGATACAGTCATTTGGAAGACAGTTTATTCATTTTTTTACAAAGCTAAATATAGGCTTACCATATAATCTAGCAATTGCACTCCTAGGTAAGTACCCAACTGATTGGAAAATGTATATCCAAACATAGATCTGTATATGAATGTTCACAACAGGCTTATTCATAATAGCTGAAAATGGAAGCAACCAAGATGTCATTCAACAGGTGAGTAAAAACAAAGCAGGATGTAAACAAGCCAGGGAAAAATCCATACAATGGAATTTTATTCAGCAGTAAAAAGAAATGAGCTATCAAGCTAAAAAGATACAGATCGATCCCAAATGTATATTGCTGAATGAAAGAAGTTACTCTGAAAAGTCTACACACAGTATGATTTGAATTGTATGACATTCAGGAAAAAATGAAAAATTACATAGCTTGTTAATGCAACCTTGGTTGTAAAGGGCTTGGAAAAGTGTGGTTTAATAGGTAAAGCACAGGGGACTTTTTAGGGCAGTGAAACTATCATGAACTGTAATGGATAAATGACACTATGCATTTGTCCAAAAAAATAGAACTTTGCATGACAAATAGTTATCTTTAATGTATGCAAGTCTAAAAAATCATTTAGGAGGTCAGGTGATCTCAGGAGGGAATGCAGAATGCAACAAAAAAATAATTATTATAAATATAGGAAGCAACCACATGAAAGTTTATAGAAAACAAAGATGCTAATCTAAGTAACTTTTGAAATTAGTGGAGCCTATGATACTGAAGGCAGAGGAGCAGTATATAAGCACTGTACTCTAGTTAATAGTTCTTGCCCAGTGGTGAGGGTTAAAAATTTTGAGACAGCTATAAATATATAATGGAATTGATGTAATTAAGTAATTAGGTAGCATATGGTGGGAGCCATGTTTCTCACTGTTGGAGTGGGAGGTTATAGACAAGCAAGGGCAGAAGGCTCAAATGATGCATACAGTACAGGATTACAGTTGGAGACATCAGTTTGGACTCATGATTAATTTAATGTAGATACAGATGGGTACATATCGAAATATTAACAAATATGTGTATATAATATGTACTTTCATGCTCTGTCAGCTAGTAGGACCTAGAAACAATGTTATCCTAGTAGTAACTAGCACACCCAAAACCCACATCATTGTATCTAATTCTATTTTCCAATATAAAGGATCAGGAATTTGAGGGGGATTGACTAATTGTAAGGCTGACACAGAAATAAGTAAGACGATCAAGGAGCATCTTTTAGTGACTGAAAGTAAGGAAATGCTCAGAGACCAAAATGATGTGATAGGTGAAAGAAATGTTCAAAGCTGAAAAATGTAAGCAACAAAATAAATAACATGGTATTGGATTATAGCACAAGATATAAAATAAATATCTCATAACCCAGTCTAATCATGAGTAAAACAAATAAAACAAAATTGGAAAATTTAGCAAAATATCTTAACATTACTCTTCAAAAGCATCAAGGTCTTAAAAAAAAAAAAAAAAGGATGGTCTAAGAAATTGTCAGAGTCTAGAAGAGGCAAAGAGGACATGACAACAAATTATAATAATAAGGGGTTCTTTCTTTTGAAGTTTTTTTTATTTTAACTCCAGTATGGTTAACATACAGTGTTATATTAGTTTCAGGTGTACAATATAGTGATTCAACAATTCTATACATTACTCAGTGCTCATCATGATAAGTGTACTCTTTAATCCACATCACCTGTTTCACCCATCCCCACACCCATCTCCCCTCTAGTAAGTTTTTTCTCTATAGTGAAGAGTCTGATTCTTGGTTTGTCTTCCTCTCATTTTTTTTCTTTTACTCATTTATTTTGTTTCTTAACTTCCACATATGAGTGAAATCATATAGTATTCGTCTTTCTCTGATTTATTTTGCTTAGCATTATACTTTCTAGTTCTACCCATGTCATTGCAAATAGCAAAATTTTATTCTTTTTTATGGCTGAATAATATCCCATTATATATATATATATATATATATATATATATATATATATATATATATGGAATTCCATTATATATATGGACACTTGGGTTGCTTAATTTGGCTATTGTAAATAATAGCTGCTATAAACATAGGGGTGCATATATCCTTTCAAATTAGTGTCTTTGTATTTGGATAAATACCCACTAGTGAAATTACTGGATCATAGGGTAGTTCTATTTTTAACTTGTTGAGGAACCTCCATATTGTTTTTGAGAGTGGCTGCACCCAGTGTGCATTGCCACCAATGGTGTACAAGGGTTCCTCTTTCTCCACATCCTTGCCAACACTTTTTTATTGTGTTCTTGATTTTAACAATTCTGACAGGTGTGAGGTGATATTTCATTGTAGTTTTGACTTGCATTTCCATGATGATAAGTGATGATGAGCATCTTTTCATGTGTCTGTTGGCCATTTGTATATATTCTTTGGACAAATTTCTGTTCATGTCTTCTGCCCATTTTTAATTGGATTATTTGGATTTGGGGGGGTGTTGAGTTGTATAAGTTCTTTATATATTTTGGATACTAACCCTTCATCAGATATGTCATTTGCAAATATTTTCTCCCATTCCATAGGTTGCCTTTTAGTTTTCTTGATTGTTTCCTTCACTGTGCAGAAGGTTTTTATTTTGATGTATTCCCAATAGCTTATTTTTGCTTTTGTTTCCCCTTGCCTCAGGAAATGTATCTAGAAAGAAGTTGCTATAGTCAATGTCAAAGAAGTTATTCCTTGTGTTGTCTTCTAGGATTTTTATGTTTCAGGTCTCACATTTAGGTCTTTAATCCATGTTGAATTGATTTTTGTGTATGGTATAAGAAAGTGGTCCAGTTTCATCGTTTTGCATATTTCTGTTCAGTTTTCCCAACACCCTTTGCTGAACAGACTAATATTCTTTCCTACTTTGTCAAAAGTTAATTGACCATAAACTTGTGGATTTGTTTCTGGGTTTTCTATTCTGTTCTATTGATCTTTGTGTCTATTTTTGTGACAGTACCATACTGTTTTGATCACCACATTTGTGGTATAACTTAAAACCTGGAATTGTCTTAAAGTCATTTTGTCTGATATAAGTATTGCTATCCCAGCTTTCTTTTCATGTCCACTTGCATAATAAATGCTTTTGCATCCCTTCACTTTCAATCTGCACATGTCTTTAGGTCTGAAATGTGTCTGTGGTAGACAACATATAGATGGGTCTTGTTTTTTATCCATTCCATCTCCCTATGTCTTGTGATTGAAGTAGTTAGTCCATTTACATTGAAAGTAATTATTGATAGGTATGTATCCATTGCCATTTTGTTACTCATTTCATGGTTGTTTTTGTAGTTCTTCTCTGTTCCTTTCTTTTCTTTCTCTCTTTGTTGGCTTTCTTCAGTGATATACTTGGATTCCTTTCTCATCATTTTTTGCATATCTATTATTGGTTTTTTATTTGTGGTTACAATTTGGTTTGTATATAACATCTTATGCTTATAGCAGTCTATATTCAATTGATGGTTGCCTAAGTTTGAAGTCATTCTTTACTTCTCTCCTCCTCACATTTTAGGTATATGATGTCATACTTTATATCCTTTTATTTTGTGAATCCCTTGACTGATTTTTATAGATATACTTATTTTTACTGTTTTTGTGCTTCCTACTTTTCTTACTCCCACTTATGGTCTTTCCTTTCTACTCACAGAATCACCTTTAACATTGCTTGTAGGGCTGGTTTAGTGGTCATGAATTCCTTTAATTTTGCTTGTCTGTGAAACTCTTCATCTCTCCTTCTATTCTGAATGATAGCCTGGCTGGATTACATATTCTTGACTGCAAATTTTTTTTCCTTTCAGCCCTTTGAATATATCATGCCACTCCCTTCTGGCTTGCAAAATTTGGGCTGAAAAATCAGTTGATAGCTTCATGGGTTTTCCTTTGTATGTAATTGCTTTCTTTTCTCTTGCTGCTTTTAAAATTCTCTCTTTATCCCTACATTTTGCCATTTCCATTACTATGTGTATTTGTGTGGACCTCCTTGTGTTGATTTTACAAGGCAATCTCTGTGCTTCCTAAATCTGGATATCTGTTTCCTTCCCTAGATTCAAGAAGTTTTCAGTTATTTTTTCTTCAAATAAATTTTCTGCCCCCTTTTCTTTCTCTAGTCCTCTGGGATCCCTATAATGTGAATGTTACTATATTTGATGGAGTTGCTGAGTCCCTAAGACTATTTTCATTTTGCAATTTCTTTTTTCTCTCCCTAGCTCAGCTTGATTGCTTTTCATTACTCTGTCCTCCAGGTCACTGATTTGTTCTTCTGCCTTGTCTAGTCTACTATTTCTTCCATCTAGTGTACTTTTTATTTCATTTGTTGTGTTCTTCATCTCTGATTATTTCTTTTTTATCTCACTGAGGTACTCCACTCTTAAGTCCAGTGTGAATCTTTAAGGTCATTACTTTAAATTCTCTATCAGTCATGTTACTTATGTCTGTTTCATTTACATTTCTTGCTATGATTTTGTTCTTTTCTTTCATTTGGGACATATTCCTCTGTCTTCTAATTTTGTCTAATTCTATGTCTGTTTCTGTGTGTTAGGAAAGTTACATCTTCTGCACTTGAAAGTAATGGCCTAATGAAGAAGAGGTCCATGCAGTGTCCCCTGTCCACCAGAATTTGGTGCTTTATGGGTATCTCCTATGTGTGATGCATATGCTTTGCTATTTTGTTGAGCCACTTTTTTTTTTTTTTTCAGTCCAGTCATGTGCAATGTCTCTCTGCCTGTTGTGGGCGTGTTTGATCCCTGTCATGTTAGTGGGCCAGTCTGGGGCCACCTTGGGCTTGAGTCAAGTCAGAGTATGCATTTGCCAGAGATGCAGTAGTACCAAACTGCAGGGTGCTTTCCCTGTGTTGTCCGCTGGGAAGCTTCATTGATCTGTTGAAGCTTCAGACTGTTGTCTGACCAGTTGCCTGCCTCTAGTCCCCTGCTGGGTCTCCTTCTGACTACTGTGTGTAGTTATCTTTCCCTCTTTCTGGGGTAGGAGTTACTTTAGTGCTGTGCTGGCCACGGTAGCGGCTGCTTGCACACTGTCAGGCCTGTGGCACCACACTTTATGGACTCTGGCCAATAACAGATTTGAGAGGGCATATCCACCTAAGCACAGTACAGCAAGAGGGGGTAACAACTCATGAAATTAGGTCCCTCTGGTTTTCAAAGCCAAATATTATGGGTTTTCATCTTCCCTGTTCAGACTGCCCAGTATGGGGGTCTGTTTCTCTCCCCTCTCTGTGCCTATAGTGTGTCCCTCCCTCCCACAGACAGTTCTATAAGTCCATTGAGTTCCTGACTGTATCTTCACCCTTCTGACCCTCTTTGATATGGCCTCTTCTCTACATTTAGTTGTGGAGTTTATTCTGCCAGTCTTCAGGTCATTTTCTGGGTTATTTACACTGATGTGAGTGCTATCTAGTTGTATTAGTAGGAAGAGGTGAGCGTAGGGTCCTCTTATTCTGCCATCTTCCCTGGAAGTTCTATTATGAGGTATTCTCAATACGAATGTATCTGTATACACATACACACACACATATACAAACCTATTTCAAATGGTCAGCATTACATTAATAGCGAAAATGATGAGCTAAAACCACTATTAAGTTCTGGACAAAACAGTAAAATTTTAAACCAAAAGAAAGAGTTAAATTATAATCATTTACAAAATATTTAAGAAATTGAAATGAAACCATTAAAATTATCTTGTGAGCTGTTGAAGGGTCTGGAAACAAGAAAAAATACAAAACTTGCTCACGTAGCAATAATCAGAAAATATATGTGAAAAATATTTCAGTCACATTAAAATATGCAGCATAATCCTAAAAAATTATTTGATCTATGTAAAAATAGTAAAGGGAGAAAGAAGTTTTCACATAAGGTAAACGTGCCAAGTACCGCACTGGGAATTTTATCTGTAATATACTCAAAATAATCCAGTAAAATAGGCACTATTTTCTGTCCTTTATAGATGTAGGTGGTGAAGCCCTGAGTAACAAACTTGTACAAAATCACAAGATCTGAAAATATCAAGGATTCAAACCTTAAACTGAGAAATTACAAGGTACATGTTGTTTTACTCCATTTGCTACAAATTTTTCCCATAGTCTTTTTTATGTTTATCTATTAAAATTAATTAACGAATCATTTTATTTTACTATATTGGTAGAAATTTATGATATAGTGGTTTTTGTGAACCCTTTCTTTCCAATTTTTGTGGATGTAGTCTGCAGTTAAAATCCTGAGTTTTTTTTTTACTTTTTTCATATCATGAGTTTTTGAGAAAGTTATTTTAATAATCAAATGCATATATAATTGTAATCTATTACTTTATTTGTCTAGGTACCTCTCATCTTGGTACCTTTGCTCTGGTAGGCATTCAAGATTACAAAGATTTTTTTAATCCTGCTTATGCTAGAACATCTTTCTGTTAACTTCTTTCAATAACACAAAGTTTAGAAATCTTAAGTCATAATTTTTTTCCTAAACTCCTCCACGTTCCTTTTTTCCCTCTAGTGTTTAATGTTGTTGGGTATTAGTCAGAAGATGACTTGTTTTTTCCTCTTTTGTGTTTAAAGTGGATTTATACTTGTGAGATTCTTCGTGCAATTTGAATATTTTACTAGATTACACCTGATGGTTGTTGATTTTTTATTTACTTTGCCTTTAGTTATTAATTATTTAAAATTACTACTTGTTTCAGTTCATTTATTATTTTTATTTGTATTATATTACTTTCAATTGTACTGTTTTATTGTTTTATTTGGGCTCTATTTAGATTTGGAAAGAAATTTTAAGTGTTTTCCATGCTCATAGCAATACAAGACAGGTAAAAGTAAAGTGCAAAAGAAGGAAAATGAGAAAAGTAAAAAACCTAAGGATTTAGAACCGGAATAAGTGTAAGTTTGAGCTCCAGCTCTGCCACATATTAGGAATATGGTTTAGGGCAAATCATATAATCTCTAAAATTCACTTTCCATGTCTGTAATATGATGATTATAACCCCTGCTCTATGAACTATGTAGATTAACTACTAAGCCAGCTGTGACTGTATCTAGCACACTGCCCCATCCAAATGACAAATCATTAATGAAAGGAGGAAGAAAGACAGTTTAAGCATGAGTTACATTAGCAAAAAATTTTATATTGGGGAATCTGGTACTGTTGCAAGATTGCTGAGAAATCTGAGAAAAAATTTATTAACATACTGTCAAAAATTCCAAGTTTTATTCAGCTGTTTTAAGACCAGCTCTCAGGGTGTCTAGGTGGCTGTCAGTTAAGCATTTGCCTTCAGCCCAGGTCATGGTCTTGGAGTCCTGGGATTGAGCTCCATGTCAGGTTCTCTGCTCAGTGGGAAATCTGCTTCCCTTTCTCCCTCTGCGCTCTCTCTCTTGCTCTCTCTCACTTTCTCTCAAGCAAATAAAATCTTAAAAAAAAAAAAAAAAAGGGCCAGCTCTCTTAGGGTGTTTGGATGGCTCACTTGGTTAAACAGCCAATTCTTGAATTTGGCTCAGGTCATGATCTCAGGGTCCTGGGATCAAGCCCTGCATTGGGCTCCCCATTCAGCAGGGAGTCTGCTCAAGGATTCTCCCTCTCTCTGCCCCACCCCCATCTCTCTCTCTCTCATTCTCTCTCTCTCTGAAATAAATAACTAAATCTTAAAAAAAAAAAAAAAAAAAAAAACCAGCTCTCTTTGTTCTCTGAGATTCTGTCTGGTTTGTGAGCATATTTCACTCTCACTTTAATAGCTATATAAGCAATTTTTAAAAGAATGTCTGCCTTTATTATTAGGGAATAATTGTAATTTTGCTCCCTGTGAAACATGAATTCAAGTGTCCTTCATGACTCAAACATACTGTAATGATTCAGGCCCCATTGTCATTCTCACCTGTCTATAAGTGTAGGAGACAAAGCTGTTTTCATTCAAAACAACAGGAGTACAAATACACCAACTCTGATATCTGGTGCTGTCATTTTACAATGCTGCAGTCTGAATGCATTGTCATTTAATAGCACCAACTAAATTGATCGCTATTTTTTATAATTCAAAAAAATTATACTAACAGGGTTTGAGGCCATGAAGAATTATAGTTTGTAATGACCAATTTTAACATGTTTTATAATCCATCAAAATGGGAATATTACCTTAGGGTACAATTTATTTTTCCTTATCATAAAATTCTACCATAGTTAGAACAGTCATATAAATAAAAAAAATGAGTCCCTTGCAGAGGTAATGAAAGGAAAACCATTCAATCTTCCTTCTGATGTTTCATTCTGGCTTTTTTGACAGCTGAAGACACCAAACTGCAATCAAATGCCGTTAGCACAGTAATGAAAAATGTAAGCATTAAGCAAATTTGTCCACATGAAATAATAGACAGTGGTATAAAGATATTCAATTCAGTGGTTTATAAAATATAAGAATCTGATCTAAATTAATTTGGAATTACAAAGCATGAGAAGCATATGCTATTTGGCAAACTAAACTAAGGAAATAAATTCATGTGTTTTCTATTTGTATTTATATTGTCTACATTTATTCCTTCTTAAAAGAAGTAGAAGTACAACACATGCTATGATTTTTAAAGAATGTTCTTGGTCCTGCTTCTCTGGTATTCTGTTGAAATGTATAAATAGCCCTGCTTTCTGAGCACAAACAACTTCATACATGAGAAGCGGGGGCCAAAAAAGAAGTGAAAAACAAAGGCATAGAATATTGATTAACTGAACCAAAGGATTTAAATCAGCCTTTTTTTAATGTCCCTTAATTACAATTCAACATAAAGGTTTACTTCTGCAAAGGGGAAAAGTGATTTGAATTTAAGCATGTTTATGAAAAAGGGTTTTTTCCCCCCTTTAATAGTGATTTCTTTTTTCAAAAAATTTAGTGATACAACAACTCAGAATGAGGATTTTTAAAAGCAATGTAACTTACTCATTAAATTCATCCTAATGAAAGTCACTCTTTTAAGCTTAGGATTCTCAATATGATGAAAACAATGCAAGTGTGCACCAAGAGATATTACGCTACAATGGTTATACATAGAATTTTTCTACATAGGCAGGACTATAGTGCTGTGGATCAAGATAACTAATCTTCTGTCTGCCTAAAATCATACTCACTCTAAAAACAAAAGAAGTTTCTTAACCAATTGATAAAATACTATAAGTGATTTCTACTCATTTCAACAAAATTTTTAAAAAGACAAAAATTGAATGTGATGCTAGAAAATCTGTCTTCTTTCAACAATATGTAAAAAGCCAAAAATAATACTTTGTTTACACCAGAAAATAAATCACCTGTTTATTTTCATTGTTCACTGTTGAGAAGATAGAAAGTGGCTGATGGAAAAGTCCAATGAGCTCTTTTTTTCTAGGAAACCATTTATCTGGAGTACAGCTTTTCTTTATTGAAGATCAAGTAAGTTTGAGGAGTATTTAAGTTTTCATTATAGCAATGTCTCTGAAGATTTTGTTTGAAATCTTTTGTTTTATCATTTGCATAATTCATTTATATCAGTAGCATCCTGATTAATTTCATTTTATGGCTTAGGGGTATAACAAATGCTCTTTGTTGTTTTTATTTATTTGTTTTCCTTTTAGTTTCTTTTGGAATTTATCTAACAAAACAGAATGTTATAAATACTTGCTTTGCATTAAGCTCACCAAAATTTTTTAAAGACGTTCTCACTTCAAGGGTTTATAAGACATCAACAAAATATGAGGAAACATGAACTAATGCTTGTTGAATTAGAAAATTCTAAGAAAGATTTTATGTACATTGTAATTTATTCATTACATTAGTACAGCAAAGTTTTTATTTTATACCTAAATTACAGATAATAAAACAGAGTAGTTAAATAAAACAAAGAGGTTAAGAAACTTGCCTAAAATCACATACGATTAGAAGTGTGAACTAGGTCAATAGCCCAGCTCTATCTAGCTCTAAAGATTAAATTCTTTTTTTAATTTTATTATGTTATGTTAATCACCATACATTACATCATTAGATTTGATGTAGTGTTCCATGATTCATTGTTTGCGTATAATACCCAGTGCTCCATTCAGTATGTGCCCTCTTTAATACCCATCACCAGGCTAACCCATCCTCCCACCCCACTCCCTGCTAGAACCCTAAGTTTGTTTCTCAGAGTCCATAGTCTCTCATGGTTCATCTCCCCCTCTGATTCCCCCCACTTCATTTTTCCCTTCCTACTATCTTCTTTTTTTTTTTTAACATATAATGTGTTATTTGTTTCAGAGGTACGGGTCTGTGATTCAACAGTCTTACACAATTCATAGCGCTCACCATAGCACATACCCTCCCCAATGTCTATCACCCAGCCACCCCATCCCTCCCACCCCCCACCACTCCAGCAACCCTCAGTTTGTTTCCTGAGATTAAGAATTCCTCATATCAGTGAGATCATATGATACATGTCTTTCTCTGATTGACTTACTTCACTCAGCATAATACCCTCCAGTTCTATCCACGTCATTGTAAATGGCAGGATTTCATTCTTTTTAATGGCTGCATAATATTCCATTATATATATATATACCACATCTTCTTTATCCATTCATCTGTCGATGGACATCTTGGCTCTTTCCATAGTTTGGCTATTGTGGACATTGTTGCTATAAACATCGGGATGCAGTACCCCTTTGGATCCCTACATTTGTATCTTTGGGGTAAATACCCAGTAGTGCAATTGCTGGGTCATAGGGTAGCTCTATTTTCAACTTTTTGAGGAACCTCCATACTGTTTTCCAGAGTGGCTGCACCAGCTTGCATTCCCACCAACAGTGTAGGAGGGTTCCCCTTTCTCTGCATCCCTGCCAACATCTGTCGTTTCCTGACTTGTTCATTTTAGCCATTCTGACTGGTGTGAGGTGGTATCTCATTGAGGTTTTGATTTGGTTTTCCCTGATGCCGAGCAATGTGGAGCACTTTTTCATGTGTCTGTGCCATTTGGATGTCTTCTTTGGAAAAATGTCTGTTCATGTCTTCTGCCCATTTCTTGATTGGATCATTTGTTCTTTGGGTGTTGAGTTTGATAAGTTCTTTATAGATTTTGGATACTAGCCCTTTATCTGATATGTCATTTGCAAATATATTCTTCCATTCTGTCAGTTGTCTTTTGGTTTTGTTGACTGTTTCCTTTGCTGTGCAAAAGCTTTTTATCTTGATGAAGTCCCAATAGTTCATTTTTGCCCTTGCTTGCCTTACCTTTGGCAATGTGTCTAGGAAGAAGTTGCTGCGGCTGAGGTCGAAGAGGTTGCTGCCTGTGTTCTCCTTTAGGATTTGGATGGACTCCTGTCTCACATTGAGGTCTTTCAGCCATTTGGAGTCTGTTTTTGTGTGTGGTGTAAGGAAATGGTCCAGTTTCATTCTACTGCCTGTGGCTGTCCAATTTTCCCAACACCATTTGTTGAAGAGACTGTCTTTTTTCCACTGGACATTCTTCCCTGCTTTGTTGAAGATGAGTTGACCATAGAGTTGAGGGTCCATTTCTGGGCTCTCTATTCTGTTCCATTGATCTATGTGTCTGTTTTTGTGCCAGTACCATACTGTCTTGATAATGACAGCTTTGTAATAGAGTTTGAAGTCCGGAATTGTGATGCCACCAGCTTTGCTTTTCTTTTTCAATATCCTCTGGCTCTTCAGGATCTTTTCTGGTTCCATACAAATTTTAGGATTATTTGTTCCATTTCTTTGGAAAAAGTTGATGGCATTTTGATAGGGATTGCATTAAATGTGTAGATTGCTCTAAGTAGCATTGACATAAAGATTAAATTCTTTTTTTAAAAAAGATTTTATTTATTTATTTATTTGAGATAGAGAGAGAGAGGAGAGAAACAGCATGAGAGGGGAGAGGGTCAGAGGGAGAAGCAGTCTCCCCGCTGAGCCGGGACCCCGATGTGGGACTTGATCCCAGGACTCCGGGATCATGACCTGAGCTGAAAGCAGTCGCTTAACCAACTGAGCCACCCAGGCGCCTGATAAAGATGAAATTCTTAATGTAAGTACCAACTTAACTAATAAAAGGAGGAAAACCATATGTTTTTTCAATTAAATAAGTATAAAAATATTCAGTAAAAATGACTATTTGTAATTTAAAAAATTAGGAGGACTAGAAATAGAGGGGAATTTTTATAACCTGATAAAGTGTGTTTACTGTAAGCCTATAACAAACATCATATCAATGGTGATCCATAGACTCTCTTTTAAAAATCAGGAATAAGACAAGGATTGATGCTACCACTATTTCTATTAAACTTTATTCATAAGGTACTAGCTTAGCATTAAGAAAATAAATGCATGCCCATTAGTCTGATGCAATCTTACTTGCTTCTTTTTAATTTTGCTACTTGTGCAATAGGTGTCATAACCAAAAAAATTACTGCTAAGACCCATGTCAAAGGGTCTTGTTTTTCCCCATGTTTTCTTCTATGAGTTTTATGGTTTCAGGTCTTACATTTAACCCTTAATCTATTTCAATTTAATTTTTATGGTCATGCAAGACAAGCATCTAGTTTCATAGTTTTGCATGTAAATATCCAATTTTCCCAGCACAACTTGTTGAAGACTGTCTTTTCTCCACTATTAGCTCTCTTATCAAATATCAATTAACTGTATATGTTTGGGCCTATTTCTATACTCTTACATCTGTTCCATTGGTTTATGGGCCTGTTTTTATGCCGGAACATACAGTTTTGATTACAGTAGCTTTGCATGGGGAAGACTAATCCTCATAAAGTCTGTCTTTAAAAACCAGAGGGGCTGAATTCCTTGAGTTTGTAAAAGCAGTTAGGCTTGGAACCTGGAGCCAGGAGGGCTAGCGATAGCCAGCAGCCTGCATGGAGAGGCAACAAAAAACAGCAGTTTATACAAACGCCAGGGGCAAACAGGTGACATATTGGTTTTTACTGATTTCTGAATGTGTTGTGGAACTTCTTAGGAAATGAAGGAGATGGCAGGCACCAATTTCTTTTCCTGCCCCCCCCCACCCCGAATAAGCAGAGACACCTGTGGGAGGCAGGGCTGCACAGAAACACGTTACCTAACCTGCTACCAGTGCACCAAACCAAGGAGTTCTGAGGACTCACCCACCCCAAATCTGCTTGCCGTGGCTGTGGGCTCAGGGCAAATTTTCTTCAAGTCATGCGGGTGCCCTGCCCAGCTGGCCTGGTGCACAGCAGCCGCCATGCTCAGCACACATCCACTGCGCCACCCCCAGCCACGCACCCCCAGCCACCCTTGTGTATCTCGCCTAACCTCAGACCCCAAGCTGTCAACACACACCACACCCACCCAGTCACATGGCCCAGCTGCAGTCGCTTGCTGTGCCCAGCCACATATCTCCGGTGCCATCACTGGCTGTGCCCAGCAGGGAGCCCCAGGTCTCCATTGCTCCACCATGCCCAGCCATGCCCCCTGCAGTGCACCCCCAGGCACCATCTCACACTGCACCCAGATGGCAGGTGCACAGCTGCAGCTGCGCACAGCACCCAGCCACTACACTGTGTCTAGCTGCATGCCCCAGCCACCTTTGTATTCTGCACCCAGCCTCACACCCTTGGCCTCCCCAGCACATAGGGGTGGTGTGCAGTACTTCAGGGCACCTGGCATAGGACTAGTGGCCCTGCACAAATTTTGCTAACACCACCACCCTGCTCCCAAGTCCCCTGCAGGCATGCCACCTCACAGCTGGCCTCTGTGGGTCCCACTAACAAAACAGAGTGAGCCCAGCCTTCAACAAGCAGAGTGAGTACTGATGACTGCACAGAAAGGAAAAGTGATTCAGACACAACAGCACACAGTAAGTGACATACATAGGATATTCTCTTGAAGTCCCAGTTTCTGGTAAACAGGGGATACTGCACTGCTCTGGGCACTCCAGGATCTCTTCTTCATAAAGTCTATACTTTCAAGAGAAGAAGACGTAGCTGACATCTTAACACACAGAAATAGAGACAGATAAAATTAGGGGACAGAGAAATTTATCCCAAATGAAAGAACAGGACAAAACCACAGCCAGAGATGTAAACAAAACAGATATAAGTAACATGCCTGATAAAGAATTTAAACCAATAATCATAAGGATACTCACTATAATTGAGAAAAGAGTGGAAGACATGAGAACGTTAACAGAGAGGTAGGAAATAACATAGTAGAGATAAAGGGTAAAATAGATGAAATGAGAAACACTCCTGATGGAATGAACAACAGGTTGGAAGAAGCAGAGGAACAAATTCATGACTTAAAGGTCAGGGTAATGGTAAGTAATAAAGCTGAACAAAAGAGAGAGAAAAGAATTATGCAAAACAATAAAAGACTTAGGAAACTCAAGGATTCCATCAAAAGTAATAAATTTCATATTATAGGAGACCCAGAAGAAGAGAGAGAAAGGGGGCAGAAAATTTATTTGAAGAAATGATATCTGAAAACTTCCCTAATCTGGGGGAAAAAAAACAGATATCCAGATCTAGAAGGAACAGAGAACCCCAAAAGAGGCAACAAAAGCAGACCCATGCCAAGACATATTGTAATTAAAGCAAAATATAGTAATAAAGAAAAAAAACTTAAAAGCAGCAAGACAAAAGAAGTCCCTAACTTACAAGGGATGACCCATAAGGCTAGCTGCAGATCTCTCTGCAGAACTTGGCAAGTCAAATTGAGTGGCATGATATATTCAAGATGTTGAATGGAAAAAATCTGCAGCCAAGCATGCTCTATCCACAAAGATATTCATTCAGAATAGGAGAGATAAAGAGTTTCCCAGACAAATAAAAACTAAAGGAGTTCATGATCACCATTGGGGTTAATGTAGAGCTTGAAATCATCCATAATATCCAGCTTGCTAAAATGTAACACGGAGGCCTCTGGGGGTGAGGGAAAGTTTCAGAGAAGGGCATAGGCCTTTGGAATGCCGAGGTCTGGGGTGACCACTCTGCCATAGGAATGCTGCTGGGAGTTGCCTTTCTTGAAGCTTTCTTAGCCCAAACAGTCACCCTGTATCTGAGAGATGTATGCATTGTCCCCTAGGCTATGTTTAGCAGAACTCTTAGAACATGCAGATTAGCATATCGTACCTTTCCCTTGTCACACATCACATGCTTGAGAAACAGTAACAGAGGTTTATGATTATCCTGAAGGACCAATAAAGGTGGGAGCAAAGAAGAGCAAAGGGTCTTCATCTCTAAGCATTGACCCCCTTGCCTTCTCCTCTCTTTCACAGTAAAGTTTGGAGTAATCTTTCGTCTGTCAATACAGGGATTGATGGCCAGTCCTGGAAACCACTAAAACCAGCCCTGCAAGAAATATTAAAGTGTACTCTTTGAGTGGGTAAAAGAAAGACCCAAATCACAAAGACAAGAAGGCATCAGAGAAAATCCCCAGAAACAATGACAAAAGAAGTAATAAAGTGGTACTAAGTATATATCTATCAATAATTACTCTGAAAGTGAATGGACTAAATGCTCCAATCAAAAGACATAAGGAGTCAGAATGGATAAAAAAACAAGACCTATCTATCTGTCGCCTGCAAGAGACTCATTTTAGACTTAAAGACACCTGCGGGATTTCAGGTGAGGGGATGGAACAGGAGCAAGATGGCAGAGGAGTAGAAGAACTAAATTTTGTCTGGTCCCAGGAATTCAGCTAGATAAGTATCAAACCATTCTAAACACCTACGAACTCAACAGGAGATCAAAGAAAAGAATAGCAGCAACTCTGAACAGAAAAGCGACCACTTTCTGGAAGGTAGGACGTGCAGAGAAGTGAATCCCAGGCGATATTCGGGAGGATAGACGGCGGGGGAGGGGCCTCCATCAGCCGCTACCGGCAAGTGATAGAGCCACGGAGCACAAAATCGGAACTTTTAGAAGTCTGCTCCGCTGAGGGACGTCACTCCGGTGGCTAAGCGGGGGGTGGAACCCTGTTGGGACAGTGTGGTCTCAGGACCCTCGGGGTCACAGAAAGACCGGGGGTGACTGAGTGCGGCAGAGCTCCCAGGTATCGGAGCGGGGAAGCCGGCTGC
>NW_022589737.1:15675708-15676614 GCF_004348235.1 Phoca vitulina
GGGGGGGGGGCCTCCGTCAGCCGCTACCGGCAAGTGATAGAGCCGCGGAGCACAAAATCGGAACTTTTAGAAGTCTGCTCCGCTGAGGGATGTCGCTCCGGTGGCTAAGCGGGGGGTGGAACCCTCTTGGGACAGTGTGGTCTCAGGACCCTCGGGGTCACAGAAAGACCGGGGGTGACTGAGTGCGGCAGAGCTCCCAGGTATCGGAGCGGGGAAGCCGGCTGCAGAGACGGAGCTGAGGCGCAGGCTCTCAGGTCGGGGTTGCCATAAACCGTGATCCACGGCACAGTCGGGCCACTGCTCCTCTAGCAGGGACCCAACAAGCGGCAGATCTGGGGAGACTCCCCTTCCTCCCCCGGGAGGAACGGCGCAGGAGCGCACCACAGGGATCTTCTGGGTTTGGAGACTCCACCCGGGGTCGGGTGCCAGAGATAGAAATGCTTGGTCACAGGCCGGGTGAGCACAGAGTGAGGCCGGAGACCGGGGAGACGGGAGTGATTGACTGCTTTTCTCTGGGGGCTCACCGAGGAGTGGGGCCCCTAATTCTCGGCTCCTCCAGGGCGGAGATTGGAAGGCTGCCATTTTCACTCTCGTCCTCCAAACCTGAACAGAAAGCTTGCAGGGAACAAAAGCTCCCGAGAGCAAACCCGAGCAGATTACTTAGCCCGGACAGGGCAAGGGCGGGGCAATTCCACTTCCGTCAAAGACATTTGGGAACAACAGCAACAGGCCCCTCTCCCAGAAGATCAGCAAGAACAGCCAGCCAAGACCAAGTTTACCGATCAATGAGAACAGCAGAACTCCAGCGCTAGGGAAATAGTGCACTTAGAATCCATGGCTTTTTTACCATGATACTTTAGTCTTTCAAAGTTTTTTTTTTTTTTTTTAATTTTCTTTATTTCTTTT
>NW_022589737.1:15681614-15824264 GCF_004348235.1 Phoca vitulina
CACTCTGGAAAACAGTATGGAGGTTCCTCAAAAAGTTGAAAATAGAGCTACCATATGACCCAACAATTGCACTACTGGGTATTTACCCCAAAGATACAAATGTAGTGATCTGACGGGGTATATGCACACCAATGTTTATAGCAACAAGACAGAGGATCATAGGGGAAGGGAATGAAAAATGAAACCAGACGAAACCAGAGTGGGAGGGAGACAAATCATAAGAGACTCTTAATCTCAGGAAACAAACTTATGGTTGCTGGAGTGGAGGGTGGTTGGAGGGATGCATGGGTTGGGTGATGGACATTGGGGAGTGTGTGTGCTATGGTGAATGCTGTGAATTGTGTAAGACTAATGAATCACAGACCTCTACTTCTGAAACAAATAATACATTATATGTTAAAAAAAATAAAAGAAGAAGAAGATAGTAGGAAGGGAAAAATGAAGAGGGGTGGAAACGGAGGGGGAGATGAACCATGAGAGACTTTGGACTCTGAGAAACAAACTGAGGGTTTTAGAGGGGAGGGGGGTGGGGGGATGGGTTAGCCTGGTGATGGGTATTAAGAAGGGCACATATTGCGTGGAGCACTGGGTGTTATATGCAATAATGAATCATGGAACACTACATCAAAAGCTAATGATGTAATGTACGGTGACTAACAAACATAATAAAATAAAATTAATTAAAAAAGAGAAAAAATAAAGTGAGGGGATGGAGAAACATTTATCATGCAATTAGGTGTAAAAAGAAAGCCAGAGTAGCAATACTTATATTGGACAAACTAAACTTAAAAACAAAGAATATAACAAGAGACAAAGAAGGGCTTTATATAATCATAAGTGGGACAATCTGATAAGAAAATCTAAAAGTTGTAAATATTTTGCACCCAGCATGGGAGTACCCAAATATATACAACAGTAACAAACATAAAGGAACTAATTGATAATACAATAAAAGTAGGAGACTTTAACAACTTGTTTACATCAATGGACATCATCTAAACAGAAAATCAACAAGGAAACAATGGCCTCTAAATGACACACTGGACCAGATGGACTTAACAGATATATTCAGAACATTTCATCATAAAACAGCAGAATACACATTCTTTTCGAGTGCACTTGGGATATTCTCCAGAATAGATCGCATATTATGTCACAAATCAGGCCTCAACAAATATAAAAAGATTGAAATCATACCACACCCCTTTCTGAACACAATGCTATAAAACTAGAAGTCAACCACAAGAACAAATTTGGAAAGAACACACAAGTACATGGAGGTTAAACAACATGCTACTAAACAATGAATGGGCCAACCAGGAAATTAAAGAAATAAAAAAATACATGGAAATAAATGAAAATGAAAACACAATGATCCAAAACATTTGGGAGGCAGCAAACGTGGTCCTAAGAGGTCCTAAGAGGTCCTAAGAGGTCCTAAGACCATACACAAAAATAAATGCAAAATGGATGAAAGACCTAAAGAGAGGAATCCATCAAAATCCTAGAGGAGAACACAGGCAGCAAGCTCTTTGACCTCAGCTGCAGCAAGTTCTTGCTAGACAAGTCTCTAAAGGCAAGAGAAACAAAAGCAAAAATGTACTATTGGCACTTCATCAAGATAAAAAAAAAATTGCACAGCAAAGGACACAGTCAACAAAACTAAAAGGCAATCTATGGAATGGGAGAAGATATTTGCAAATGACATTTCAGATAAAGGGCTAGTATCCAAAATCTGTAAAGAACTTATCAAACTCAACACCCAAAAGACAAATAATCCAGTCAAGAAATGGGCAGAAGACATAAACAGACATTTCTCCAAAGAAGACATAAAAATGGCCAACAGACACATGAAAAAATGCTCAATATCACTTGGCATCAGGGAATTACAAATCAAAACCATGATGAGAATCCACCTCACACCAGTCAGAATGGCTAAAATTAACAACTCAGGAAACTACAGATGTTGGCAAAGATGCAGAGAAAGGGGAACACTCTTACACTGTTGTTGAGAATGCAAACTGGTGCGGCCACTCTGGAAAACAGTATGGAGGTTCCTCAAAAAGTTAAAAATAGAGCTACCCTACAACCCAGCAATTGCACTACTAGGTATTTATCCAAAGGATACACAGTGATTCAAAGGGGCACGTGCACCCCAATGTTTATACCAGCAATGTCCACAATAGCCAAAATATGGAAAGAGCCCAGATGTCCATTGGCAGATGACTGGATAAAGAAGATGTGGTATATATATATTTAACTCAGCCTTCAAAAAGAATGAAATCTTACCATTTGCATTTGCAACAACATGGATGGAACTAGAGGGTATTGTGCTAAGTGAAATAAGGCAGTCAGAGAAAGAAAAATACCATATTATTTCACTCACATGTGGAATTTAAGAAACAAAACAGATGAAGATAGAGGAAGGGAAGGAAAAATAAAGATGAAAATTGAGAGGGAGGCAAATCACGAGACTCTTAATTCTAGGAAACAAACTGAAGATTGCTGGAGAGGAGGTGGGCATGGGGTAATTGGGTGATGGGCATTAAGGAGGGCACTTCATGTAATGAGCACTGGGTGTTATAGGCAACTGATGTGTCACTATTTCTACCTCTGAAACTAATTTTAAAAAGTGAAAGGAAAAAAAAAGATTCTCTCTCTCCCTCTCCCTCTGCCCCTCCCCTCTCTTTCCCCATCTCTAAAAAAAAAAAAAAAAAAAAAAGATAAAATGTAAAGTGAGACTATCTAGCATTGTAGAGATTATATAAAGGAAGTTCTTATGTAATGACAGTGGAAATATGAACTGGTGTAAGAATTTCAAAGACCAATTTGGTATTAACAAGTACAAAGGGAAGTACACCTACTCTAAGACCCAGTTACACTATGATATAACAAAAACCTCACTCCTGGTTTATAATTTCTGCCAATGTGTAGGAGACATGTACAAAAATGTTCATAAAAGAAACAAGCATACTATATGTTGGAAGTCCTTTTAGAAATACCAAGCACTCTTGATAGTGCCTTAAATTTATAAATTTTTCTTTCTCCTTCCCCTTAATGGAAATAAATATTATGAGAACAGCAACTTAGATTTGTAAATCACTTTAGAATTTGCAAGGCACTATTTCACTTAATATCTATGACAATCCAATGGCATCAGTGGTGCTAAGGACAGGGTAGTAGAAAAGACATAACTCATACTGTCAAGGAGCCTTACTCTACATGGGTGAATAATCTATGGAAGATATTAGATTTCATTTTATAGGTATGTAAATGAAATCTCAGGAAGATTGATTGCATTCTCCCGTGCTAGGACAAGTAGATGGTACAGCCAAAATGTAAATACCCTTCCACTCTAAATCATGCTCTTCTCATTATTGTAAACTAGCTATATTTTTAACACAATAAAATAAATATCTCAAAGAAATTAAAATTTAAATGTAATGAAATAATGATTTTTAAAATGCTGGTGGTTTCTATACAACCAAGGCCAAATTAGAAAAAAAAATATCTTGTATAGTTTATGAAAAGTCTTAGAGATGTTCATGTAAGATAAAGAAGTAAAAACCTGAGTTTTCCATTTATGAAACTGCAAAGACATATGAGCATATTCCATACTCCAACATAGATTTTGTCTTCACTGGCAATATTTATGCAATATAACAACCTTTTTTTCCTTTTGGGTGATTTTGTTTGAAATTACCAAATTTTTTTAAAAGCTTAAAGTTAAAAAATACTTAGACCATTAAAGAGAACAGGTGAAATCATTGCTTTTTGTTTGTTTGTTCGTTTTTAATCTCTGTGTAATTCTAAATGCGAAAGTATTATTTTGTTGTAAGGGCCATTCAAGGATTAAAGAATGGAGTTGAAATTCAAAGATCTCACCCAAGCCAGACTCAAGATTTCAATTATGTCTTTCTGAAGGCATTGGCTAAGAACTCTGCTACAATAGTTAGTCCCAGATATCACAGCTGGAAATACTGCCTTGCATTTAATGTCGCATAATGTAGTTGCTTAATTAGTACTCTTCAAGAAGGATCACTAGGTATTTCTAGAAAGTTTTGAGTCCTGTGGTCCTCTAAATATGAAACACACTAAGTTGAAGCTACATTGGGGTAGAGAAGCAAGATTAGAGGCAAATAGAGGAAGTTGAAAAAAAAATGAAATCTTTCTTGGGGCATCAAAAAGTTGAGGTCCAAAATTTTCCACAACTAGTTCTGTGGTTGTGGACAAGTTTTCTAAAATTGGCTGGACTCTATTTTCTCATTTGTAAATCAAAATGACAATTCCTACCTTATCTACAAAAGAGGTTTACCGTTAGGATTGGAAGAGCTAATATATAAGAATGCATTTTTAATTTATATGAAGTTTTCAATATGCATTGAAAATGTTACCATAATAATATGAAAGGCTTAAACTCACAGGACTTCTTGTAAGTTTTAAATAAGTTAATGTGTGTGAAAATTCTGTCATTCATTCATGAACAAATTTTTATTCTATCAATAAATACAACTGAGTACATGTAGTATGGCAGGTCTTATGTTAGATGCTGGAAATGTGTTAAACAGGAAAGTACAGTTTCTCGAACTCAAAGCCTAGGATAGGAGAGAGAGAAGCAAGAAAATAATAATAAAAACAGTTTGCTAGATGCCATGGTGGCTTTAGAAGCACTTAAAACTGGAAGACCTCACATAAGAGGTGGTATTTGAGCTGGATCTCAAAGGAGGAAGAGTTTTAGGCAGGCATAAATACAGAAAGGCCAACTCAGTGTCAGAAAACAATATATGCAGGAAGGCATGTGGCAAGAGAGATGTGCTATCTTCTAAAGAAATCACATGAAGTTTAGTGGAGCAAAAGGAAAAATAAATAAGCAGATACTAGTTTGTGAATGTCACACAAAGAATTTGGAACTTTATCTTGAAATGATGGATTTTAACTGAACAATTCTAAGGAAAGAAATGAAAATTGAGTTTGTATTCTTAGTAATGGCACTCTATACACCACAGAATCAGTTGCTTAGGAAAACACCTGGAGTTTTAACACCAGTTAAAAGACTGCAGTAAACAAAGTGAAACACAACGAATATCTAAACCAAAGTGTTAGCATTGAGAGTAAAAAAAGAAGGGTAAATATATAGAAAAATCTGGAAGAAGAATCAATAGGGACTAATTAGAGGAAAGGGAAGAGTCAAGGGTGGTATAAAACCAACAATAAAAAGGACAAATGAGTATGTTTGAACTTACCTTGATAGAATGAATCATGTTCAATTTACTGATCACCTAAAGCCTAGATACAACTCTATATATGTAAGAAAGCATAAATTTTTCATATATATATATATATATATATAGCCGAGTGCCACCGGATACCACCGAAGCATTTTGGTCCAATGAAAACTTCTACTTCCTTTTCACTACAGATGATTTTATTCAGATTTATGAAAAATGTTCTGTCCTGATCCTATTAGATCTCGTGTTGGCATTGCTTCGATTATCCTGTTCTACTTAATTCTAGAACTTTTTTTTTTTTAAGATTTTATTTATTTATTTGACAGAGAGAGAGATAGCGAGAGCAGGAACACAAGCAGGAGGAGTGGGAGAGGGAGAAGCAGGCTTCCTGCCGAGCAGGGAGCTCGATGTGGACTCGATCCCAGGACCCTGGGACCATGACCTGAGCCGAAGGCAGACGCTTAACGACTGAGCCACCCAGGCGCCCTAATTCTAGAACTTTTTATCCTATCCTGGGACTTCTAAAGATTTACTTCCTAGAAATTTTTACGTTTTATTACACATATCTAAATAAAGTTTCAAAATAAAGATGTTTTTCTGGCAAAGAAATAAATATTTCTGAAAAGTATTAAGTCTGCCCTACTATTCCAAAAATGGTTGCACTGTTACCCATGTAATCAGATTTGCTCTGCACCTCTGACATACAGCACCTCCTTGGAAGGCGTTTTATTCTGCATTCTGAGTCTTGGCAGAAAAAGAAGAATTTGCAGTTTTACTGTGATGTTTAAAAATCTCTGCCACATCACAAACACCTTAAGCTTCAAGACTTAGGCAACGGTGTGATTTCAAATGTTCTCTTTAGATTCAGCCTTCTGGACTTTTAAAACTTAACAGGTTCACACTATAAGTCAAGGTGGCAATATTACCAACATTATTTTATTATGATTAGTTTCTGACACAGGAGTATTTTACATAATCAGCAGTACTAAATATATTTAATATCACATTTTGTTAACTTTTCCAATACAGTTTCATAGCTTGATAAAATGACTGGCACATAAGTGTCTGATAAATATATATTGGATACATTAATGAATAAATTAGTATCAATATTATAACACAACTGGTCATTTTTATTTGGGCAATTTCGTATGTGTCCATGTGACAGCATACAGATATTTTAAAAATCCCAGGGGCATTTATCAGTCATAGTTCTTGGTGAAAGCTAATAGGCACCTAGTCTGGTTGTCTAAAGCAGTGTTCACAGAATCAAAGGCAGGCTTGGCAAAGGAGAAGCAACTAAGACCGCTCTGGGGTGAGCCAGCAGGAAAAGAATCCTATTGCTCTAAATGCCCCCCTTGCTGTGTGCTGTTGGCATGGCTTCACACAGCCGTGTGCCACCGGATACCACCGAAGTACCCTAAGTTGCTACTGCACGCTACCCCAAGATTTTATTAATTTCTTCCTCTTTGTATCACTCACTCAAGTTACAAGACGAGAGAAGAAAGAGATTTCTGTGGCAAGAATTTGATTGATTGACCATAGATCACATGCCCAAACCTTGGCTCCCAGGATTTTTCCTCTCAGGTTCTCTGGTGAGAGGGGGCAATTCATCCCACTGGTGTTACACACAGTAGAGATGACTCCCTAAATGAGAAGGAGAGAGTATTTTAAGAAGTAAGACATAGTATGCTAGGGAGACTATAGTTGTAGGATGCTCTGTGTGTGTGTGTGTGTGTGTGTGTGTGTGTGTGTGTGTATATACAGGGCATGGGTAAGGTTGTGGGACAGTCACAGGACTGCAAAACAGCACTAAAGCTATTACTTTTACTACATCTCTTATCATAACGGGTCACAGTGTCTGTTTCCTCAAGTGAGTTCCTTCAGGTCAGGGAAGATAAATAGATTCTTTAAAGAGTGAAATTAATTATATTAACTATATTAATAATAAAACAACTTGTTTTTCCTGTATTTGATGCATAATATGTACCCTATTTTATATAAAAATTCACATTTATATGATTTTAAGATGCTCTTTTGGCATTCCCCATCTAAGTATCTTTTAAGATCCTATCATGGTAACCCTAATCAAAGGGGGTTTATGAAAATTAAGCAATAATTGTGTTTTATTGATTCCAAATAATCTATATCCCAAAATGTCTTTGGGTCACAAACGTCCAGCAGTTCCCACATGCCCACTTCATGCTGGAATTTTACCCAATAATTATTTGTGCCTTAAGACCCAAACCTGTTCCAGGAGTCTCACTCCTGGGAATCTATCCCTAAGAAAAGATAAAGTGCCAGTTTAAACTTAAGATTATATGTTTATCAATGTATATTGTATTTTTTGATAAGGACAAAAAAAGGAAACAATGTGAATAACCATCAATAAGAGAATGATTGAATAAACTGCAGTAAAACTATAAAAAAAAAAAAAAAAAAAAGACCCAAACCTGATATTTTAGTCCCCTCGATCTCATAATGCTGAGAGGGCCTTCAGTTGTCTTTTTTGTTGTTTTTAATAGAAATGCATTATCTTTACCTCTCCAGTAACCTCTATAAATTGTTGTTTTGTATTTGTGGTCTGTATAAAAATGGATGATAGGACTCAAATCATATTTGAGAGCTCAAAGTTCAGCCAAAAATTCAATTATGTAAATTAGAAAACAAATGCCAGGGAATGAAAGCTAACCACTCAGTGTTCCTTAACTCAGGTCAGGGGTAGCCATGGAGGGCTGTAAAGAAGGAAAGGAAAAGAGCTTTGCTATAGCCCTGGGAGGAGGATAAATATTTTTTACATTCGGTCATGTAGTAATAAGGATCATCATCTGCAGCGCCTTCCATCCTAAATACATCTGCAGCCACCATTTGAGCCATTGATCTGCGAGTGTGCTTTGTACTCTCAAGGTGGCTATGCTTCACAAAGGGCCCTGTTCTCTCATTTGTGTGGGTATAGATTTGTACTGCTGAACAAACAAAACAAGGCAGAAAACAAGCAATCAATGAACCCTGGGGGTAGGGTTTAAAAGACAGACAACTGGATGATGGTTGGGCATTGGCACATAGACTAAAGGGTTTATTTCTATGAAGGCACACTTCAGTTTGAGAAAGATCTTTGGAAAACTGGTTTTAGATGGAACTTAAGAGATAGCTATTTTTTTTTTTTTTTTTTTTGTATTTTGTTTTGTTTTCATTCTGGCTTTATGGATTCTATGAGACTCAAGAGATGTATTTCAGGAGCTGCTTCAGGGATGGGAACATTGGGGATTGGACTCAGGGGTCCTCATCGCCTTACCTTAACCATCACAGCATTTCATTTGAAACATTAATTTTCCACTTAATTGAGAATTGGTTTCTGTGCTAAGAAACTGGTTTTAAAATCATTGGTCAAGTTCAAGTGAATACTTCATTTTACAGTTGAAAAGGAGAGGCTGAAAAGATTTAGTGGACCAATTACCACAGCTGGTATTAATAGAACTGGGACTAAAATCCTATTCTTATTTCCTAGCCTATGTGTTTACCACCAGGTCAAGTTACCTTTTATTCAATTCACTAAGTCCTAGTCATTCCATCCTTGATATTCACCAAAGCACTCTCAGCAGACAAATTTGAGAAAGGGATCTTGAACTCTGAGTTATTATTAAATAAATAATGAGGATATTTGATATTTGATATATTTGATATTTGATATATTTGAACAATAAAGATACTTGATAACTGTAGAGTTATTAATCTGCAAAAGATATGAAGATATGTATGAAACTCTCCTGTTAAAATAAGTGGCCAATGACTCTCAGTTACACTTTAGGGAAAGATCTATAAAGAAAGGAATATTTCTATGTATAAAGAATAATGGCTAAGAAGAGGGAAATTGTTGCAAACAGAGGAAAGAGCATACAAAAACAGGAAAATATGTTAAGTGCACTGATGTATTTATCAATGAGGGAATAAATTAAAGTCAGTGAATGATTAAAGTAAATGTATTCAGATGATATTGACAGACCCTTTGGAATACAAGACATGATTCATAGAAAGTACTATCTTGTCATTGTAAGAATGCTAACATTATGAGGAAATGATAAATTCCCAGAATGCTTTTCTGTCTACAGGTTAATACCTAAGGTCTTCCTGTATAAGAAAAAGTTTAAGTGATCTTTTGTAGACAGTTATTTCCCTACTGTAACCATGAGGACCATAAGTCATTTGCCAGATGAGAGGACAGTTTATGCCTCTGCCCTCCTTAGATGACATGCATATTTTACTACAAGCTCTTGCCTGTCTGGTTTATCTCAGTAACTGATGGACCTCTGAGCCCAGGCAACCATGCCACTCAATTTTAGTCAATCAGGCTCCATTTTTCATCCTGTTTTCAGGTCACATTTGCTTTATTTAAAGCAGCTGTGTTGGATCAGCTAAAACCCAAAGCATTCAATGAAAGCCTTAAGCATGTGACCACAATTGCACATAAATATCTCTGACTCAAAGCTTTAATATAAAGTGCCACACATTCACACACATTCAATCAGTGTACAGTTCAGAAGGACTGCTTAAGTAGGTAACAGTTTTCCATGCTGTCAGTTAACATTACAGGTCATTTGAATAAGGTCAAGACTAGAGAAGCCATAGTGTTTTATCACAGATCTTTGTGGGGTTTTTTTGTTTTGTTTTGTTTTAAAGATTTTATTCATTTATTTGACAGAGAGAGACACAGCGAGAGAGGGAACACAAGCAGGGGGAGTGGGAGAGGGAGAAGCAGGCTTCCCGCGGAGCAGGGAGCCCGATGAGGGGCTCGATCCCAGGACCCTGAGATCATGACCTGACCCGAAGGCAGATGCTTAACGATTGAGCCACCCAGGCGCCCCGATCTTTGTGTTTTTTAAGGTAAATTATTATAAGCTAAAAAATAGTCCTGATTATTTTTAAAATAAGGAACCTACCTATGCCAAATCTAATAACTAATAATCTAAAAAGTAACTAGGGGAATGAACAGAACAAAACGACTGGCCTCTAAGAATTTTCTAGTAATTTAGTATATTGCAACTGCTTAAGTTATTAACACCTGCTTGTTCTGAGGACATATATTCAAATTGAAAAGCATTGTTGTGATATGAAAAGTTGGAAAACCAACATGGAAAATCCACATGATACTTACTCTTTTTGAAAGAGCAGTTAGAATTATCAGTCCTCTGACATCACATGGGGCATCAGCATTAGCAGCATGGCTGTGGCACGGCCAAAAAGCAGAATCTAACAGAGTGGAAGGCAGACCCAGAGCAGAGGACTAACAGGGAATAATTTAAGTAGAAGCTAGGAAGAAGAACAGCAACTGGGGACAGTGATAAATTTGATATATGTCTAAAAGACAGAGATAAGAGAGGACTTTGTGGTCTTTGCACTTTGTTATTGATCTGCTTGCTGGGCTATTTAATGTATCTGGTAATAATACATTATTTCCCCAGCTTCAGACTTAAAATG
The DNA here is from genome assembly GCF_004348235.1 of Phoca vitulina. Classification (NCBI taxonomy): domain Eukaryota; kingdom Metazoa; phylum Chordata; class Mammalia; order Carnivora; family Phocidae; genus Phoca; species Phoca vitulina. The sequence goes on from NW_022589737.1 coordinate 15,692,318, forward strand.
TGATAGTAAAAATTAATAGAGTAAAGACTATTTTTCTCCTTTCTTGTGCATTTTTACTATACTGCATTTGTCATGGGAATAGTAAGAAGTTACACATGTTAAATAGACCTTTTATGAGCTATGATGATTAGTAGTTTGGGCATCAGCAAAAGGGTGTGGAAAATCCTAACAAGTTAACAAAGAGCCTTCATCCTACTCTCTTGAATTCTAAGCATCCTTGACTGCATGAATCTGTGGAGTGAATATAGGCTTTGGAGTCAGACAGACCAAGCTTAGGCAAGTTATTTAACCTCATTCAGCTTATCATAAAATGGGAATAGTAAGATGTAACTCATAGAGTCATTGGGAGGATTGTAATAACGGAATGTTGCAGAGAAAGTGTTTAATAATTACCTGACACTCAATATGGTAGCTATCATTATCTATTAAAGAAGCAGACCATAAAGAATCAATATTTATAAATCAATGTTCTAAATCCTGGTTGTGCATCAGAATCATCTGTGGAAATATTTTAAACTAGAGATGCCATTCAAGAAATATTTATTCAGTAGGCACAGCGCAGTCATTTCTATTTTTCAAAGAACTCCATGGGTGGCCCCTCTGATCAGCCAGGAGTGATAGACACTCTTATAAAGGTATTTTCATAGTCAAAGAAGAACTCAAAACTTTAAAAGTGGAGAAGACTTTAAAGAAGAGTCAGCAACTCTTCTGCTTTTCTGCCAATTGCCATCATATTGTATACACCACATAGAAAAGGTTGTATACTTATAAATGCTGGCAGTTGCATCTGGCAAAGGAGATTTTTCTAAGTGAAAGATAAATATTTGAACCAACTACCAGACAACTAAACAAGCTAATCTCTATGACTCTGAGCACTGCTAGCTCTGCCATCAAAAATTTAAAAACAGGAGCCTGGACTCAAAACATCTGGCCTGTGCTTCTGCCTTGGATTCAAGAGTTGTAAATATGACAGGTGCAAATTACTCATGCACTCCATACACAACACTGCTTTCTCCACCAGCTCTACCCTCCCATTATGTTTCAGAGAAGCATCTGGAGCCTTACCAACTTCACAACATAACCATAGTAAAGAGAAGCCAATATTAAGCTAAATGTCATCATGTCTCTCAGACTACCGTGATGCAATACATCAGAAGGGAGAGAGGATGGTAGATCAGGTAATGGAGAGCTCAGAGCAGCCGAGATCAACCCTACAATTTAAACCTGAATCAAGAGGTATGCAATCAGTTTAGGGTAACATTTAGGTTTTTATTCTGTGTATTATTTTTCCACATGAAATGAAGAAAGCATATCACTTCATTAAATATTACTCTCCTGGGATACTGTTAGGAACATTTGGTTAAACCATTACCATAAACATGTCAAAACAAGCCTGTTAGAGACTTATGAATGTTCTCCATTCAGTCATTAATAAGAAGAATGGCAGCAATCACTTATATAATGCTTAATATATGTCAGACATTGTTCCAAGTGTTATTCACATATTAACTCATTTAATCTTAACAACTACTCTATGAAACAGGCAATTTTTTATACCCCTTTGTGGTGTGCCACCCAGATTCTCCTTTAGGAAGGAACGACATATTTCCCCCAGCTACTGGAAGATGGCCCTCAGCTATCGGTTGTCGTTCGAGAGTGCTTTGACTGAAGAATACTGCTTCATCCAAGGTCATACCTCCTTCCAGGAGCAGCTCTGATCCAGTGATTAATTATAATGTTGGTGTAAAGTCCTGATTCTCTTTCACCAAGTTGGGAAAAATGCAACACTATCCCAGTTCCAGACCTCTCCATGGGTTGGCTGAAAATTTCCTTGGAATTGCATCAGAGCTTAACTTCTCTCTCTGTCCAATCCTGCTTCCCATCCTTTCTATCCATATTCCCAAGAGCACTCCCTAATCAATGTCCTGAACACTAGTCTCTGTCACAGTGTTTGCTTCCCATGATATAATCTGCAACAAGCCACTTAGGTAATTTTGTCATCTTGATAACCCCTCAGAAATAGATGTCTACCTGACATGCGCTACTGATGCTGTTGAACTTGTCACTCAGCATTTCTCATTGTCTCCTTCCCTTTCTACTTTTCACTTGAGTCTAAGCGCATCACTTCATCTCCTACTGCCTCTGTTTCTATCAGTGTCACATTCAGAAATGTTAAGATCTGGCTGATTGCTTAGTGACCATCCAACTGGGTTTTTCTCCATAAGAGAGACTGCATCTTAGAGAGCGTGCATTCCTACGTCTATCCTATAAATAGTTGCTCATGCTTAGAGTTCAGATTTCTGAGTCCAGTAAGTCATAGCTAGGTTAACAGGAATACAAACAAGATTGGAAATTTATGCCCAAGCAACTGTCTCTCCCTTATCAGCTCAAAGACCAAATTCAGATGTAACTGAAATTTAGATTTTTTTTGTTTCACTAATTTGCTAATTTCAAGATTATAAAGTCATTTTCATTGTTTTTCCACCAACCTTCCAAATTCCAGAGTTGTAAAAATGTAATTCTGCATAATATCTTCTATTGACTCCCATTATTTTCTCTGCCTAGTATACTGCTTTCCACTGAATCTTTTTTGATAAATTACTTCTTACTCATACACCAATCATATAGTACTGGTTGGGTCATCATGTTATTATACTACTCCATCTCAGATGGCTGCAAATGATGACTCAGGAGTGAGAATTTGATCTGTGGCAGGCCAATAAGATTTCCTCCTGTATTTTCCAAGCTAGAACCGAGTAAGAACATTACTCCAGCTCTAAGATATAGCCATCATGCACCAGATCCTTCAACTCATAGAGCATGCTGGTCTGTAATGTGAGAGAATAAAGACTATGAAAATGAAAGAAAGTACCAAAGATGACAAATACCTAATTCCAGTGGTTCCTAAGGTTCAACTATGGCTCTCTTTCCAAAAATGAATTTATTTAACCTTGATTTCACTAACCCTCCTATTACTCTTCATTAAGGATTAATCTCAAGCTCTTTACCATGATATGCAAAGACCACAATATTTATCTAAGCTGATATCTAATTGCATCCTTACCACCTGTTTGTGATCCATCCTGTCCTCCACTACACTCAGTGTTCTAGTAATATCATCAAATGCCTAAATGGTGATTCAGGATTCAGCATGAACTGTGCCTTCTCTGAAGAACACTCCCCAATTCCTCCTGTCAAAATTAGCCATTAATCCCTCATGTTCTGATGAACCTAACATCATTCATTTATGAGTCTGTGTCCACCACTATCTACAGGTCATAGAAACTGAAGGGTGAAGATAATATTGAATCTAAATGGAAGAAAAATCACCAAAAAAAGATGCCTTGTACATATTCTTTCACAAGCTCTATGCATAAGTTATTGATTTTGGATCTTTCTTTTTTTCTAACATATACATCGAAAGCCATAAATTTCCCTGAAAACAATGATTTCTCAGCATTCCACAAATTTTGAAAAGTTGTGTTTTTATTTTAATTTGGTTAAAATACTTTAAAATTTCTTTTGAGACTTCTTATTTGACCCAGATGTTATCTAAAGATGTGTTGTTTAACTTCCAAGCATTTGCGGATTTTTCAGCTACCATCCGCTATTGATTTTTAGTATAATTTCATCATAGACTACTCTTCCTTCATAGATCCCAGCTTCCCTCAAGATCTTTTCCTTTGACCTTGATTTTCTGCAGTTTGAATATGACATGCCTACTTGTGACTTTCTTTGATATATCTACTTTTTGGTGTTCATTGAGCTTCCAGGATCTTTGGCTAGGATCTTTGGTTTGATGTTTACTGTACCAATAGGTGCCAGAGACTTCATTTTCCTCTCACGTGTTTTTTTTTTTTTCTTTTTGTTTGTTTGTTTGTTTTTTGAAAGAGAGCTAGAGAGAGAGAAAACGGGGGGGGGGGGGGGGAAGGAGGCAGGGGCAGAGGGAGAGGGAAAGGGAGAGAGAGAGAATGGGGCTCCATCCCACGACATTGAGATCATGACCTGAACAGAAATCAAGAGTCAGACGCTTAACCAACTGAGCCATCCAGGTGACCCTCCTCTGATGTTTTTTATGTTGTTTCCCCTCTTTACTCTGGACTTCTTAAGTCCTTCTCCTTAGGAAGAGTTTTTCTTTCAGCTCTTTCAGGTGTTATCTATTGTTATTATACTGGAACATTGTTAGTGTGTTGGTAATCTTATAATCTTATGATTAGATATTAGTCTGTGACCTTCACATTGTTTCTCTAGTCAGAATAGCCTTATCCCCAGGCCCCTTACTCCCTTCTCCGGCTACATTGTTCCTAGGCTATTTCCTTGAATCCCTAACTAACTCCTGTTGACTTTTTTTTTTCTCCGTTAAGTGAGAAAGGAAAACTGGAAAGGGCTAGAATGAGAAGCATCCCCTTCTTTGAATTGGGATAAATCTCTGGCATTTTCCCTGGAGAGTAGGCCTTTGTCATGGAAAAGACTCTGAGTGTATTTCACAAGATTATTCCTCCCTTCTGGCTGCCAAAACTAGAGGGCTCTTTCACCATCTTCAGCCATGAACCTGGTATGGTTCCTGGAGGTAAAGCTCACCAAAGTATGGGGATTATTTGTTATACAGACAATTAATAAAAATTTGCTAGCAAAAAGTCATACCATTGGTAACATTATTCTTCGGGAGCTAAACAAATCTTTAAAGAGACTTCTGATCTCCAAAGAAGTATCAGAAAGGACTTAAAAATTTCTGGAAATGTGACATATTACAGGAAGTTACATGTAAAGTACTTTAGTGGCTATAAGTTAGTTTTCTTTAAATATCAAATCGCATCCTAAATCGCATAACTTAATGCAACATTATTCTGCTATGAATATTTGTGCTGATTATTTAATATAAAATTAAATTCCATTACACACATACATATATGTATATATGTATGGGAAGTTTGGTTTTCATGTTTTTTTAGAAACCTTGGAGAACGTCTTATTTATAATAAAACATTACCATCTGGTGGTATTAATTTCAAACTGCAGGCAAAAGGTCCTGTAGGATCTTATATTTAAAAACCATTTCCTCTATAACACTTCCATTCTCATACAGACATGGTGCAAAGAACTATTGCTGCAAAAATTAAGATCTTTCATTCTGAGCAATTTACCCTCTAAAAATGAAATACATTAAACCATTACACTATGATAAATGCTATAATAAAAGTTTATATTGTAACCTATTCATTAATCGGTTCAATTGTTATTTTTTAGCACCTTCTATGTGTCAGATATTATTCTAGACACTGGGAATGCATCATTTAAAAAGGCAAGCAAAAGCCCTGCCTTCCTGATGTTTATGTTCTAGTATAAAATAAGGTAGAGGGACATCCGGGTGGCTCAAGTCAGTTAAGTGTCTGCCTTTGGCTCAGGTCATGATCTCAGGGTCCTGGAATGGAGCTCCATGTCCAGCTCCCCGCTCAGCAGGGAGTCTGCTTCTCCCTCTCCCTCTGCCTCTTCCCCCACTCATGCTCCCTCTCTGTCAAATAAATAAATAAAATCTTTTTAAAAATATAAAAGAAGGTAGAAAATGAACAAAAAATGGTAGTATAGTGTATTATAAGGTAATAGGTAATTTTAAAAAAATCAAAGGTGGTAGAGAATGCTAAAAAAAGAAGTAGAAAAAATAATAGAGTAATTAAGGAAAGATAGGCTGATATCTTTGCTGATAGCTAAACAAAGACCTGAAGGACATGAGAAAGTAAGCCCTGCAACTATCTGAAAAAAGGCATAGGAAAGAGCAAGTGGGGAGGCTCTAGCGCAGGAGCTTCCCTGGATGCCATGTTTGAGGAACATTATACAAGCCCTTTTAGCTAGAATGGAGTGAGGAGGAGGGAAAGAAAAAGAAAGACATTCATAGAGGTAACAGGGAAGACAGAACATAAAAAGCCATGAAGACTCCAAGGACTGGACTTCAAGTGCAATTTAAAGCCATTAGGAGGTTTTGATATGATCTGTCTTGTGTTTTTAAAGATTTTATTTACTTATTTATTTTACAGAGAAAGAGAACACAAGCAGGGGGAGGAGGAGAGGGAGAGAGGCAAGCAGGCTCCACACTGAGCACAGAGCCCAAAGTGGGGCTGTATCCCACAACCCTGAGATCATCAAGTGTCTCACACCCAGGTGCCCCTGTCTTGTATTTTCAAAATGACTGTTTACGCTACTGTGATAAGAATAAAATATAAGATGTAAAAGGCCATAAGCAGAAAGACCTTTAGGATAGTGATACTCAAAATGCCAGTTAACAGCTAGATAAGAAGTTTGTGCCAAAATATAAAGAAATGTACTGCTTCCTGAATTGAGAAGGTCTTACTAAGGAGAAATGTTGACAGAACTAAATTGTATGTGTAGTGATATTGTTCATTTATATTATGGAATAAGCTCTTGTTCTCCCCTTGGACAAACAGTCCATTCAATGGCCCCTACTTTAAGAAGCACTGCTTTATGATATTATTGCAATAACCCAAGTAAGAGATGATGGGGTCTTAGACCATGGTAATGTTATGGGAGAAAAGAAATGGCCCTTTACATATAAATATAGATATATAGATAGATATCTGTATCTATCTATATACACCCTCATAGGATTTGTTAATGGATTAACTATGGGGTATAAAACAAAGAAAAAAGTCAAAAAGAATATCAATTTCTGAGTCTGAGAAACTGGAGCACTACTTTTACTAAGATTGGAAAATACAGGAGATGGGACAAGTTTGGGGAAGAAGTCAGGCTTTCAGTTTGGAGCATATTAAGTGTAAATATCCAAAGGAAGATAACAAGTAGGTAGTTAGATATATGATTCCTGAATTCAGGGGCAAGGTCTGGCTAAGTATATACCTGCTTATATACTATCAACATATATATGGTATTTAAAGCCTAAAAATTAGATGAGACCTCCAAGTGAAGGAGTGATGTCTATTCTATTTATATAGACTATAGTGACATAAGAACTGAGCTCTGGGACACTTGAAACTGAAAGGTCTAAAAAAAGGGCTGACAGCCATCAAAAGGAATGAGATCTTGCCATTTGCAACGACGTGGTTGGAACTGGAGGGTGTTATGCTGAGCGAAATAAGTCAATCAGAGAAAAGACATGTATCATATGACCTCACTGATATGAGGAATTCTTAATCTCAGGAAACAAACTGAGGGTTGCTGGAGTGGTGGGGGGTGGGAGGGATGGGGTGGCTGGGTGATAGCCATTGGGGAGGGTACGTGCTATGGTGAGTGCTGTGAATTGTGCAAGACTGTTGAATCACAGATCTGTACCTCTGAAACAAATAATACAATATATGTTAAAAAAAAAAAAAAAGAAGATAGCAGGAGGGGAAGAATGAAGGGGGGGAAATTGGAGGGGGAGACGAACCATGAGAGATGATGGACTCTGAAAAACAAGCTGAGGGTTCTAGATGGGAGGGAGTGGGAGGATGGGTTAGCCTGGTGATGGGTATTAAAGAGGGCACATTCTGCATGGAGCACTGGGTGTTATACACAAACAATGAATCATGGAACACGGCATCAAAAACTAATGATGTAGTGTATGGTGATTAACATAACAATAAAAAATTAAAAATAAATAAATAAAGGGCAGACAAACTATGGCCAGTAGGTCAAATCTAACCCATTTTTGGATGGCCCACAAGTGAAAAATATGTTTTACATATTTTAAGGGTTAAAGAAAAAAAGAGGTGAACATGCAACAGAGACCACACCTAACCCACAAAACCTAATCTATTTACTATGTGACCATTAACAGAAGTAAAGTTGGCAGACCATGGGTCTAGAAGATATAGGAAGACATGATCAGTGAGAGAGAAAGAAAACCAAGGAAGTATGGAAGTCAAGTGAAGGCTGAGTTATATGGAAAAGGGAATAATACCTGTGTCAAATGCTGATGATAGATCAAGAAAAATGGAAACTTAACATTGACTATAGGTTTAGCAATATGGAGAGCATTAGAGACTTTGACAAGATAGTGTTCAAGGAGTCATGTGAGCCAAATCCTGACTGGGATAAGAGGGGTTGCAAAAACAAATAGAGACCATTTTTCCAAAGAATTTTTCTATAGAGAATCTGAGAAATGAAGCCGTTACTGGAGGGGTAAGTGAGTTTAAGATATATCTATCTATCTTATATACTTATTTATAATAAATATACATATTTAGGGGTGCCTGGGTGGCTCAGTCGTTAAGCGTCTGCCTTCGGCTCAGGTCATGATCCCAGGGTCCTGGGATCGAGCCCCCCATCAGGCTCCCTGCTCAGCGGGGAGCCTGCTTCTCCCTCTCCCACTCCCCCTGCTTGTGTTCCCTCTCTCGCTGTGTCTCTCTCTGTCAAATAAATAAATAAAATCTTTAAAAAATAAAAAAAAAATAAATATACATATTTATTATATATTAAGCTAAATATACTTTTAAATATACATTTTTTTCAAACACGGGAGAAATTACAACTTGTTTTTATGACTATGAGAAAGACCACAGGATCAATGGAAGTTTTAATACTGCAGTGTCATCAGAGGGTCAATTACTGTAAAGAGTCTCTTGAGTGGGTGAGGGATAATATAATCTAGTGACAAGTAGATGGTTTAGACAGAAGCTTGGGTGGTCCCATCACAGTAACAGGAAGAAAGGGAGAATACACTCTATGGTCAAGAAGGCCGCCAAGGGGAAGAATGCTGTGGCAGAAACTTGCAAAAATTACATTCTGATGGATTCTATTTTCTTAGCAAATAGAAGGGTGATCAGCTGAGAATGAGGATGAGAGAAGGGAGGGATATTGGAAATTTGAAGGAAGAGCAGGTGAAAATACTTGTCCCCAAGACTGAAAGAGTAAATGACTAGGAATTATAAAATACTAGCCATTTAGCACTGAGGGATAATTTAAAATAACTGGTCATGAATTGCAAGTAGAACAGTAATCATGGTTTACTGCACAGAAGGAAGAACTGAGTAGGCAGAGAACTTGATTTAACCTGGGTTGGAGTTTTGTCAAGTGCATACAATAAATCAAAAGGGGGCAATTAGTTGAATGTGATGAAAGAGAATGGTTGTAAAAACAGACCATGGAATCTAAGCTGAGTAAGAAAGAAACATGGGCATGAAACACATAAAAATTCACTGAGTTGTACACATATGATTTATGTGTTTTTTCTGTGTACATTATACCTTAGTACCCAAGCTTACCTAAACTAGAAAGAATGAAAGAAAGAAGAGAGAGGGAGGAAGAGAGGGAGGGAGGGAGGGAAAGGAAGGGAGGGAGGGAGATATATCCAACAGGATAAAATATAACTAAAAAAGAAAACATGAAAGGTAGGCATGCTCTTTAGGAGGTTATTAAAGATAAATCAAGTGAGAGATATAGGGGCAATGAGAAGGGGGATAGGTTCTAATGGAGATTCTGAAAACTTAAGACTAGAAAGACTAGTTTCAGCAAGAGATTGAACAGAGAATGTCTTAGTTCATTCGAGAAATTGTATATATGATACAGTCAGCAAAGGTGTTCATATTAGCATTCACATCAGTGACTTTGAACTAATGGAATGGAATCCAATCATATTTCTTATGTTTGCAGGAAATAAGACAAGGAATCAGAATTCAAAATAATCATAGCAAGAGAGACAAATTTTAAAACAAACAGCAAATTCAATTAAACTAACAACCCTTGGGAAGAAAATCCAAGGATGCAAATTAAAAGGAAGGAAAAAATGGTTTTATGAATATATGGTGAAAATGGGTCTTAGGCCCAAAGTAGATGATATATCTGTGGACCAAATAACGTATAAATCTAAGAACACATAAAATCCAAAGAAAATCTGCATCTTCTGATTCAGTATGGTCTGGTGATCAATATGTGGCAGTAAAATGGGAAGGAATGGGTAAGATATACCTTATACCTGCAATGCATACGACAGTACACAGACTATGATAAGGATATAGGCCTTCTTGGTACCACACCAAATAATGCAGAGGGAATGATTATGAATTCAAAATTGGCTGAGGTCATGAGCAAAAGCTAAAGAAGCTAACTTGTTCTTCCAAGAATTTTTTTTTAAAGTATTACTGAATATTGATTATTAAATATAGGACAGGTTCTTCTCAGCCTGTCTGTGTTAAATTCTTTTACCCCTCCTAAAGATAGGAAAGAAATAAATTTGATCTTCAGTTTGTAGAATTATAAATGTCAGAATATGGAGAGAAGATAGCAGCAATGTCCTGATGGAATAAGGGCTACCCTTCCCCTTGCTTCTCTCTACTTCAGCTTTTAATAGGTACCATTTCCTCTACCTGGAAATGAAAGTGAAGGCCTATTGCATCACCAGGAGGCCAGAAGGCAGTTCCTCCTGTGCTAGTCAGGTTCAGTCTATTCCAGACACAATGGCTCCAGCTGCTACCCACAGGGAGTTTTATTATATGGGGCCTCATTTCCTTGCCTGAAAAGCGGTGCTGAGCCCCTCCTGCCAGGATAGACTTCTTCCTGCTGCTGTTTCTCAGCTTTGAGCATCATTACATTGCTTTACACTGCTTCCATGTGGATTTTGAGCTTTTCCTCTTCCTGTTTCCTATGTCTTGCTGTGTCTTCACACATCTCTTTGGACACTTAGGACATCAACAGCACCACTGAGAGGGGTGTGATGAAGCTGCCTAGGAAGAGCTATATCTAGCACTTGTCAAGTGGAAAACTCCATCCTGCCTAGAATGTGAATAATATCATGCATTCATACATCTTTTCTAGGATTAACCAAATAAAACTTGAAGAAGACACAAAAACTCTCTCATCTAGGAAAACTGCAATCCAGATTTCCTAAAGTCAAAGATGTCTCCTGGACTCTTGTGAGACTGAAGTTGGAAATCATAGAGACAACTGTCCCACTTCCACTTGCTTTCTGTTTGTCCTGAGTTATTTTGCACAATAGGTTCATTGAATTGTTCACTTCAGATCATTTCCCTTCTTAGCTGAGTATTTTTCTATGAGAGAGACTAATGGGGAATCCATGGGACATGATGTTCTTTGTATTTCTTGACATTATTCTCAAAGGTTGGGATGCTCCTTTGCAATACACCCCTGATTAAATGCTAACCCACCTAAAATCTAACTTCCAAATACTTCTAGAAGGGAATCTGGTCTAATTCCCAGTGATTTTTCTAAATTTTCACCTCTCTCTATCCCTGCAACCATCCCTCTAGTCTATTCCCCTGGCTTTTTAACTAAAAAGGTAACTAAAAAGATGGAGCAATGTTTTAGATATTTATTGATATTTGCATCTAAACAGTTAAGTGAGTTTATAGATTACATTCTCTGGTTTAAACCAAATCTTATAAAAAGTAGTTCACGCAAATGAACCAACAATTGAAAATAATATTCATAAAGCATCATAGAAAACCAAGAGGACACAATAACAAGCTCTTTATCAAAGGAGAAACAATGGTGATTTCATCATATCTGAAAGAAGTTAGCAAAAACAATCAAATCATCAAGAAGACTACTTGAAATGTTGATTTACTCTTACTGTTTTTAATAATGAACTCTACAGTGTGCCATTAGATATTAACTAATCCTTGTAAATCATATGTGTTACATAGATAAATACATGCATATGGAATTTTTATTGTTAGAGGTAATGTGCAAAAAATGTGTAGAGATCTTTGTAGTATGGGTTTGTTAGACACCATAAGGTATAGATGGAATTATCTCTGCTATCAAACTTTTTTGATATTGATCAGAATGCTTTCTGATTCCACTTGGAATATTTTTTGCTTTCAGGCTCCCTGGTATGATGCTCATTCCTTAATAACTGTCCTGTCTTTGTTAGACAGCCCTACCACCAATCCTCTGCCAAGGCTAATGACTAGCTATATCAGTCTACTTTCCAGATATCTCATTCCACTGGTATGAATGGAAGTCATCCCCAAACCTGCCAATGAGTTTTCCTCCTACATCTACTTTTCTCAAATGTACATGCCAAATTTCCCAAGTTGCTGTTCTCTTAGTCTAGCCTATCTAACTAAATTCCTCAAGCCTCTGTTCCAACATTCTATAATTTAGCTGACATTTATAAGATATAGTGACTGGAAGATGATAAAGAGCATGTCCATTATAGATATTAACTCTACAAAAGGAAATGCTAAAATGGGGACTGAATGAGCCTTTTATTGATTCTTCTTTTCAGTTGATTGATTACATTTTTTACTTCATCAAATGCTGTAACTCAAAACATTAACTTTTAAATGGGTCAGACTAAAATGTATATTTTAAAATTCAAAATATATCTGTCAAATTTCTATGTGCTTGTTAAATATTCTCCTTTTCTGTCGTTGTATAGAAATTACAGCTGCATTATTTAGTTTTAAGTACTTTGCATGATGAAGCTTCTACAATAATGAAAATATTTTTTTTATTTTGTAAAGCCCTAAAATATTTATTACAACTTAACTATCCCCCTTTTCTTTCAGTGACAATGTTTGAGTCCATCTGACAGTCCACTAAATAATCCCTACTGGTCTAGCTTTTGAATTTAACTTCAGTTAAAATACTTATAAAATATACCTCAGAGCTAATTTTAATTTTTCATAAACAAATGAATGTGAAATTAGCATTGGGTCAGCAGTGAAGACATCCTCTGCATTTTTTCACTGAAAAGCTCAGTAATAAAATATAGTCTAAATGCACTAATTTACATTAGAGCATAATATAGTAATTTCCCAGTTTAATGGGATCCTTCATGTAGATACATTTTGTTTGTGACCTTGATCCACTCATGGCAAAATCGGACTTTCCTCCAAAACCATTTTTTCCCTGAAGTAGTTCTAGTTGTGTTAGAGAAGAATGATGATGAACTGTAAATGACACAGTCCTGAACATTTGGGAAAAATACCCTCAGAAATTCCTGAAAGGAGTCTTTAAAAGTTTTGTTAAATTTTCTTTGTAAATAAGAGATGTTTTCCTTTGTAAATATCAGAAATATGTTATAATTCAGTAAATACATTTATAATATTCTTTATCACACACCAAAAAGCTGACAAATGCAGTTTGACTCCCACCCCAGTCCATTTTCCACAAAGATAGGATTATTGAATTATGCTCCTTTTTTAAGCCATAAATTCTTAGATTTCAATTTGGGCACAATTAGGAATGTTATAAAAGATTTTTATGATCTTTTTCCCCAGTCTCAGAGCCAATTATTGTGTTCTTTGTATATGTAGCAAATTATTCAAGTATTAGTCATTTCCCTTGTTACTAGCTTCTTGCTCAAATTGTGTTAAAATAAATTGTGGCCACATTTGCGGTTAGAGTATTTACATTTGTTTTTCATAATGCAGCTACAAGTAGTCAAACTAAAGTGCTTAATTGGGTGGCAGTATAATGGTGGAGTCTTATTCTTGAGAGGGGGTGGGTCCTAGGTCTGAAGTCAAAATATTCATGGTCAGGTATGAATGGGGCAAGAAGTTCCTTTAGGGCAACAATTGGAGACATAAGAGAGAAAGTTGCTAACTCAGATTTTAAATTGTCCTAAATGCCAAAGACATGTATATCAAAGGGCATGGGGTTATTGACGTTGTCCCATAGTTGCAGCCTGGGTGAGCTTCTATAATGTTGATTTTTCTAGGAACAGTGGTCAAATTTGACTTGCAGTTTGGGGGATGTATCACCTGAAAAATTATGACATTATTAACTTAAAGGGAAGTCAGAAAGGAAACATTTAGTGAGGGAGATGATAAATTTGTTTTAAATGTGTGTTTGCAGTGGCAATAAGACGTGCAAAGAGGGTTGTCAAACAGGCACTTGTGGGACCTGGAGAAGACTAAAAAGGTAGCAATAGTCTCTTCTGTCTTGATTTTTAGTACACAAAACACAAAACCGTAAAGTAGGAAAATGTGTTTGTGCACAGCTTCAAGTCTTCTTTAAGCCTTTCAGTAAATGCCTGAGTTAGGTTTACGATGTTCTCTAATCCATTCACTCCTTGATTCAAAAAGCATTTATTGATCACATGCTTTATATCAGGGATGAGAAAGGTAAAGAAAAAATATATTTAAGCTCTTCCAGAGGTAAAACCAACAATTTTGTTAGAGTGGACTATAGGAAAAACTTCCCCAAAAAAGCCCAGGTTTCTTAATGTATAGATAAAAATAATTTTAGTAGGTGACAGGAAGAAAAAAAAAAGCATTGAGAAATTAGCATTTGAGTCCTTGGGGACAAACAATTCAGAGCTATTCTTCCAATACTATGATACCCTGAATGGAGCTGTTATCCTTGGAAGTCCCATGCTTATTATCCCAGAGACTAAAAATTTTCATCAAATCAAAATAAAATTACTCCACTCAAGGTCATTCATTCATTCATCCATTCAACAAATATTTATTTCATGTCCGTTTGTGCCAGGTACCGTGCTAGGTGCTGCGAGACATGCTCTTGCCCCTCAGTGGTGTTTACAGTGTTGCATTGTCACCTGTAACAGATTGAACCATCTCTTAAGAGTACATCCAGACCCGGAACTCTGCCTGGTGGTCCTGATTACCTGTTTTCATCCCCATAACATACACCACTATTTAGATAAGTCAACATCCTTTTAGTTAATAATTGTCTAAGTCCCTCTGAGACTAGGATTCAAAATACCCATTTAAAACACTTGAGATGGATGAGTATACTCTGCCTAATATGTTTCTTAGAAATAGGAAGACACTGTAAATTGTATATCATTAATTTGTTATTAAGATTTTTTTCTCAGTAACACCTCATACACAGGTAACATAACCTGAAAATTTTCTATTTAAAGAAGATGTAATCTCTAACCTTTCAAAGTATTAAGAAGGTAAGTAAGGACCTTGCAAGACATGAAGTTTAACTGCTAGGAGTTTTGTTTTCTACCAAAATTGACAGGAATGTACATTCAGGTTTTAAAATGAAGCATCTTTCTTATAAGAGGGCTTTTTTTCCTTCCTGAAAACTCACTTACGTATTAGTATTGACTGAAGGCAAATGTCCACTGACATTTTGGACTATGGCTTCTCTGTTTTTAGATTTGACCTAAAAATAACCAAAGAAATGCAGGAAAATAACTTTTGCATGCCTGTATGGAAAAGATCATCCTGTTCAAGAAAAAAAGACCATTGAGTAAATGGCTTTATCTTTTAGTTGATTAAATTCCCACCTGTTTTGATGTGGTGTACCCTTTATAAAGGTTAGAACTTCCATCTGCCTATCCTTTCATCGGAGAGCTGGGAAAGTCTCAACTGCAGATGTGGCAGTCCCAGGGCAAAATGAGGGTAAGCTAAAGCTGCTTCCCTTCCAGTCAAACAAGAAGACAGCATTTTCTTTTTAAAAGTCTTTTTTTCCAGCCAGTCTTTTACAAGCAGCTCACTGGTTCCATAAATAGAAAGCAGCATCCTCTATAGACCGGGCTTTCCCGTAGGTGACCTTGTGAGAACATTTCACAACACCCCATTCCCTGATTTATGCAACTCTCAAGACCAGTCAAGATCCCTTCTCTTTTCCTTCCATTTAAGTTTTACAAAATTTAAAGGTGAGAAAATAATATTTAAATGACATCTGGATCATATCACTGAAATATATATATTTTTTTTAATTTTCAAACTTTAGAAACTGATTAAGTTGATCCCAACTCTATAATGAGAGAAAGTATACCTTTAAATTCCAAAAGCAGAGAAGTACAATTTGGTCTAGAATTGTGAAATGACTAAGCCAGACCATGTGGCTTGCAGATCTAGCTTAGGCTCCTTTTTTTCTTAGGAGAAGGATGAGATGAGGTTGATGTTAAGTAGAACTAATCATTATCTTAACATACAGGAAAGAAACACATGAATGACTTACATCAAAAAAAATTGTAAGAATGGCATAAATCAGTTATAAGCTATATGAAATTAGAGATGGTGCATCTCTATGCTCTGCAGTGGCCAACACAATAATAGGGACCACAATAGTGGGTGCATAATAAATGTTAATGAAAAAGCAAGAGAAGACAGAGGAAGGGATTATAAATTCCCTTGTAGTCTGGTGGAAATAAAAGACACCACCAGATAAAGGACCATAGATAGCTATGCAGTAATGGCTATAAATTAGAGCAGCTATCCTTTGGCAAGACACAAAATCACCAGAAGCTAGTATTCTAACAGTATAGATACACAAGATATTCCTGTGGTCGTGAGTGCACTTGCAGTCAAAAATAAGAAATTTCCTATAGTTTAGACCACTAGTTGCAATTGTTTCCTTTGTTTTCAGAAATGTCTAACAGGAAAAATGACCCCACAATCTGGGAGGACCAAACTTAATATCTTAGTAACCAAGTAGAAGTTAGAATGGGAAGGATGTGCTTTTGAAAAAGAGCCACAAAGAAGTAACTGGCATCTTCATCCAGTAGTCTTGATAGTCTCACTGAAGTGATGTTGGTGACTTGAAAAAAATAGAGAATTTAAAGAAATTATATCCAAATCAATTTATGTAGATTCATTTAAAAAATATGGATTTGGGACACCTGGGTGGCTCAGTCAGTTAAGCATCTGCCTTGGGCTCGGGTCATGATCCTGGGGTCCTGGGATCGAGCACCCCATTGGGCTCCCTGCTCAGCGGAGAGTCTGCTTCTCCCTCTGCCTCTTCCTGCCACTCCCCCTGTTTGTGTGCTCTCTTTCTCTCTCTCCCTCTTTCTCTCTCTCTGACAAATAAATAAATAAAATATTTTTAAAAATAAAAAATATGGCTTTTCCAAAGATATATAAGCTAAGAAACATAGGCTAAAAGAAAGATGACCATAGGACTGAGGAATTTCTAGACATAGAAGAGTACAGGGGATTTAATGGTACTTGTTAGCAAGCACATTATGAAGATGGCTTACAGTGGAGAGAGATGCAGTTGAATCCAGAAGGAGTAATAAATTGAAACAATAACAAAAAAAGTGTTGTGTATGTAAAATATAGCTATTCATTTATGGTGAGTAAGTGGGAGAAGTGAGAGGCATAGAAGTGGTCATAAAAAGAATGATCATAGATCTTAAAGGTTGAGTGACTCTAAGGACCGAAGAATGCATGCACACACATTGTTAGTGCCAACATTTACTAAGGATTTACACAACATGCCAAGCTTTGGGCAATACTTTTAGCAGATAATTTTTCACTTAGTTCTAGTAACAACTGCATTATAAAGATACCCTAAGTAAATCTTACATATGAATAAACTAAGGTTTACAGAGGACAACTTTCCTAAGGCCATATAGCTAGTAAGCCACATTTTCTAATTTACATCTATCTAACTTTAAAGTTTATATTCTTTATCACTAAGCTTCATTCCACCCTCTCTGGCAATGATAATGAGTTGCCAAATATGAAGTAGTGGTGAACATAGCCCTGAGAATTTTGTATCATTGTGAGATTAAAAGGGTTTAAGGATTATCAACAAATGCTAAAAGGTTAATGACAGAGGAAGAGTAAGTAAGAAACTATAAAAAGGGGAAGAGGAAAGAGGCAAGAGATGATCCTCCCCCAAAATAGGTTCCATAGGCAGAGGAATGACATTCAAAAGATAATAACTATGCGGTGTGGCGAAAGAGTGACTCAGAAGGGAGACAAAAAAGCAAAGATTAATGTATGGGTTTTAGAAGGCAGGGAGCAAGGGATTTTCATTGGAGAAGTAAATATGATGAAAAGGAAGGAGAAAACTTGGGGATTTCAAAGCATTATTCCCCATAAAACAGGAGATCCACCGATCCAAGTAAGAAGCAGTGGGATGGAAGCAGATGTACTGAGGAGAGGAGTGAGTCTGAGTGGGATGAGGGTGGAATTCTGACCTCAGGACTCGGAGAGACCTATGGAGTCCCCACCTCCACTTATCAGTTCTGTGACCTTGTGTCATTTCTCTATCTCTCCTTGCTTCTATGTCCTCATAGATAAAATGATAATAAGCAATAGTAAAATCCCACAGAGTTGTTGTTTAAATCTGACTCTGATCTCTATCACCACCACATTCTCAGAAAGATGGAGCAATAATATCAGAGCCTATGCCCTCAGCCTTTCGATTACCTGTGTCCCATCACTCCAACTTTAATACACTTGTTTCCTGTTTCAGCAAGATGATGGTATGTCAAGTTGTCTCTACTTTACTGTATATATGAAATTTTCTAAAATAAAAAGGTGAAAAATATGTAATTTTCTAGAATCCCATAAATCAGCAACATTTTCTGGAAAAAGGTGCCTGGCTCCGATTTCTTCCCTCTAAGAGAAATAAAATCTGGGTTTTTTTTTACCTTATAGTTTTCTAAGGAAGATGGTTTTATAAATGTCCTTGTTAATGTGAGTGCTCTCAGTAGATCCTACTATATGAATCATATGAAAGAAAAATGCTGGGGGTGCCAAAAACTTGAAACCAACTGTCCACTGCTGAGATGCTAAGTAGGCAGGATTGCTAATTCATTATGCTGCCTTTGTCTTTATAGAGGTCACCAGTACAGGACAATCCGGAAAGAGGTGATACCTACCAGTGAGTAGTGATTATTCAGTGTCATGGTGTGAAAGATCACACCATGTGAACATGAGCCAAAGGTGCTGATTATAGAGTGGTGTAAAAATAAAATGGGTCAGAGCCAAAAATATCTCAGCAACCTAAAGAATGAGACTATGCTTCACTTTGATGGTTTGCTCTCTTCGTTCTTTCAAAATGAAAAGTCTTTTTTATTTATTCATTCATTGAGTCAGTCCAGGAATCACTTCCCGAGTGCCCTGACATGGTTCCGAGTGCTGGAAGTACTGTGCTGAACTACACTGACATGATGACTGATTTTGAAGGAAAAAGAATGTTTATGTTCTAGACATAAAGACAATGTACTGCTATGATTCAAAGGAGTCCAATTAATAATAATGCTTTTCCTAGCCCTCGTTATAAAATAGTAGAGAAGTAGATAAAGAGTAAGGTAGATGGAGGTCAACATGTCAGCTCTATTCCTGATATCCCTGATAAGTGGGAACAGATGACTTTGAAGAGATGACCCTGCATCCCAGAATTAGATATGTACCTCTCCAGGCAGAGGTACAGCAAAGAACAGTCACAGGTTTCCTGGGCTCTCTTTCCTAAATGGCCTGCCCCTGAAAAACCTGTAGGCGTGGAGCAACAGAACAGAATCCTGGAATTTACTATCTAATGCAAAATTCATTTCCAAAGCAGTCATATCAATTACATTAGTGTCAGCAGGGGAGGAGAGCTGCCACTACAATTCATCCTCCCAAACACTCTGTATGATATACTGATCACAGTGTAGTGCAACTGAGCACCCCTCCCTGGTACTCTTGCTTTTTGCAATGCGTCTTTGCAGCTCCACTTACCAAGAGTCTGTGTCTCTATTCCCGGAATCTAGGCTGGGCTTGAGATTTACTTCAGCCCAAGGAATATGGCAGAAGTGATGTTCTGCCTTTTCCAAGGCTGGACTTAAAAAAGACTTGCAATGTTTCTGCTTTCTCTTTTAGTACCCCAAAGCTGGATAAGAGCAAGTTTGAGAACGAGCCCAAGCTGGCCTGCTCAGGATGAGGGATGACGCAGAGCAGAGTGGAATTTGTCCTGATAACATCATCCTGGTCCATCCAGTCCCAACCTACTCACAAACTGATGGCTAACACGTGACAACCGGGGAGAGATCAGCTTAGCTTGAGCCAGATAAGCAGAGTAAATAAGCTAATCACACAAAGACCAGCATTAAGTCACTAATATTTTAAGGCGTTTTGTTATACGGTTCACTGCTAGCTTGCTATTGTCATACTTATTTTCTTTAATTCATTATAATGTGGTAGTTCTGAAATAGCACACATGTACATGTTCAACAGAATATATAAACAGGAACATTCCATGCCATAACTGTTTTGTAACAGCAAAACGAAAACAAAAAAGAAACAAAAGAACACAAACTAAATGTCAAAAAAAGGGATTAAAAAGTTATAGTATATTGACACAATTGGAATATTACTCATCATTAAAAATGAATACCTACAGATACAAGTATCATCATGAATAAATTTAAGTTAATGTTGTTAAGAGAGCAAGTCACAAAAAATAAAAAATGTAGGACTCCTTTAATATAAGGACAATAAAACTTAAAAGATACTATTTCAAGATACATACATGTGAGGTAAAAGTATTTTTAAAAAGGCAAGGGGATGATTAACACAAAATTCAGGATATTGGCTACCTCTGGTGGGGCAGGAAGGAGAAAAGATTGGGGTGGAGCATACCAAGGTCTTCAAAGGTCCCAAAAATGAGGTTTATTTTATGGCTTTCATTAATGCTATGTCTAGGAGTTAGATTCTTTGTATGTATATATTATAATAAAGAGTATTTTATTTTATTTATTTTGAGAGAGAACATGAGCGGGTTGGGGGTGAGTGGGGGGGTGCAGAGAGAGAGAGAGAATCTTAAGCAGGGTCCATGCCCAGCACAGAGCCCCATGCGGGGCTCCATCTCACCATCCTTAGATCATGACCCCAGCCAAAATCAAGAGTCAGATGCTTAACCGACTGAGGCACCCAGGCACCCCTTTATTATTATTATTATTATTATTATTATTATTATTATTATGGTTAATCCTTATCATTTTTAAAAGTTGCAAAGTAATATTCCACTCTGTATTTTTAAAGATTTTATTTATTTATTTGAGAGAGAGAGTGCGTGTGTGCAAGTGGGGAGAGAGGAGGGACAAGAAGACTGCACTGAGGCAGAGCCCAAAGCGAGGCTCGATCTCATGACACTGAGATTATGACCTGAGCCAAAATCAAGACTCAGATGCTTAACTGACTGAGCCACCCAAGCGCCCCCATAGTAAATAGCATTTTAAATAAGGTACATCAAAGGGGAACAAAAATAGAAGTGAGGGAACCAGTTAGAAGGCTACTTTTAACAGTCCACATGACATATGGTAGTTTGGCATTGTACATTAATTGTAGGAATGCATAAATGTAGATAAATTAAAGATCTGCTGCTCTACCAGTTGCTAGCTGTGTGACTTTAGACAAGCTACCTAACCTCTCTGCTCCTCATTTTGTCTGTTAAACACAATTAGAGAACCTTATTAATGAATTCAAAGATACAGAGCTCCTAGAACACTCTAGAGCTAGGACACACTAGGCATTCAGTAAAAGTTAGCTATTCCTATTAAATAATGAATCATTTGGCGTAAGTTCAAGCACCACATTTTAAGAACACTGAGAAGCTGAAGCATAGACAAATAATGATAACACGATCTCTACAGACCATGCCATTTGAGACAGATTTGAGGAATTGGACTTACTTATTCTAGATCTCTGTAAATTCAGGAATCAATGGCAATTTTTGTGTGATCCTACGAGGTAGAACTATGTGTGAGCCAGAATCTGATTCCAAATGAAGAACTTTCAAACAAGAAGAGCTACAGATAATAAACAGTGGAGTGAACTGCTTTATAAACTAATGAGCGTCTTACTACTTGAAGGATTCAAGATAAAACTGAATAAACATTCAATAGTGCTGCTAATGGAGGAAGGAAGGATATTTGCCCATACCCAGTGGGGTCCAATGCAGTATTCCAGGGATATAAGATGAGACACAGCCTTAGAGAGACACATAAATAAAATCTGGGCATGGGACAGGGCCTCCATCAGTAGCCTAGAATATAGGACTAGCCATTTAGGGTCTGGAATAATGGGAAATGCAAAACTAAGGACTGGGAACCAACCAAATAATTTGAATAACTTTTGGCAGAGAGACAGAAAATACCATGGAATGTGTTTCTAGGGGCCATAGTGGTGCTTACAACTCAGAATACATAAGGCTTTAATCTGGTTTTTGGTGAAAGAAATCTCTGTAGTCATCACAGGGGCCATGGGATCTATATAATCCCAAACTCCACACCTGAGATAAACCAAACCAGGAGGCAAACAACATGGATACTAGTCTTTAAGTATAGTACTATATCTACTCCTAGATTTACAATTATTTAGGAATTCAGATAACACCACAAGGGGGGAAATGCCCTATTCCATAGCAAAGAAATACATGCTCCAATTATCAGTAGCCACTGACTGGAAATCTATTTTTGGCTTAAGCATCTCTGTAACCAATTACATAATTTTATGGTGCACTGATTTTGTGTTGTCCAAAGTTCAAATGATTCAAGTAAAATTATTACTAAGCAACTTATTATTTCACTTAATAAACCAAAAGCATTTTCAGGAATAGATTTTCCAGCATAAAGTTTGTATTTCAATTTATTGCTTGTGGAACTTCTTAAAAATAAAGAATTTTGGTGTAATTTTACAAACTAATAAATCCTTAAAATCTTTACATAACTAGTCTACTCTATCCCTGAAGGACAAGGAACTTCTATGAATCATTTATACAGAACCCCAAATTTAAGTTTGTCCTATGAGAAAAAACAATATTCCTCTAAGATTGTATATGTAGGATTTCTAATATTTTCAATTTGTGTTCACAAATCTATTGTTTGTATTAGGTGTAAATTTTTTTCTAAGACGTAAAATTATAGATATTTTCAAACATCTTAGTTGTGTTTATCCAATTATATTAAATAAATATTTGTTGGTTACAGCTTTATACCAAATACTGTATTGGATATCAGGGATTGAGCAACAAACAGGACAGACACATCCCTACTGCCTTAAAGCCTATACCTTACGGATAATACAGATAAATCTAATAACCTAAAAGTTTGATGAGTATAATGAAAATCATGCTACTGAAATATATTATAAAAGTTCTAATTGGGGCTTAGAGAAATTACACAACTTCCCACAACTAAGTGGTGAAGCATACATTGTGAATCTAGTCCCGTATTATAAAACACTAGGCTAAGCTATTTAACTAATATTCATGTTCATTACATAGAATTTGGAAAATGTAGAGAGGTATAAAATTGTATATTAGTATTTTGATTTTGTGTTGTTTTTTTACTTTATTT
Source organism: Phoca vitulina (assembly GCF_004348235.1). NCBI lineage: Eukaryota > Metazoa > Chordata > Mammalia > Carnivora > Phocidae > Phoca > Phoca vitulina. The sequence goes on from NW_022589737.1 coordinate 15,715,287, forward strand.
ATGTTTTTAAATAGAGAATACAGGTTCATGATACAACTGCCATTATTCTATTGTTTGAAATGGTACACAGCAAAATGTCCTCCTTTCTTTGTCTTCCAGCCACCCTGTTCCCTGCCCTAGAGGCACATGCTGTAGTCAACCGTTTATATAGCCTTCCAGAAATATTCCACGCATTCTGAAATATTATTTCCATATAAAGTAAATGGAAAATACTCTACCAATAGTCCACGCCATGCTTTTTCATTACATCCATATGTCTTAGAGATTTGATAATATCAGTAGGTAGGGTAGATAGATGATAGATAGATAGATGATAGATGATGGTTAGATAGATAATAGATAGATGTTAGATAGATAGATGATAGATAGATGATAGATAGATAGAGGATAGATAATAGATAGATAGATGATGGATGTAGATATGTAAAGATGGAGATATAATTGCTATAGACTGAATGTTAGTGCCCCCTGCAACTCATATGTTGAAATCCTAATCCCCAATATGATGGGATTAGGAGTGGGGCCTTTGGGAGGTGATTAGGTCATCAGAGTGGAACCTTAATCAGTAGGTTAAGTATCTTTATAAAAGAAGCCCTAGAGTGCTCCCTCACCCCCTTCTGCCACATTAGGTTACTGTATAAGCCACCCAGTCTACAGTATTTTGTTATATCAGCCCAAATGGACTAAGACAATAATCTTGTTGATAACCTAAAATGGAAACTCCTCAACAAGCTCCCCCAGGAATGGATACTTAGATTGTTGATAGTCTTTTGGTGTTACAAAAAAAATTCTGCAATCAAAATCCTAAACATGCGTGTAAGTCTGAAGATTGCATACCTAGAAGTGGAACTGTTTATACAAAGGGTAGATGCATCTCTTATTTTGGAAGAAATGGCTAAATTTCCCTCTGTACTGCTTGCATCAGTTAATACTCCCACCAGCAATGCTTGAGATTTCCTCATTCTCCATACCCTTACCAACTGAGGGTGTTTTCAGAATTTATACTATTTGGCCAAACAAATAGGTAAACTATATTACCTTGTATTTCTAACATTACAGGTGAAGTTGAGCATATTTTCTCTTGTTTAAAATGGAATTTATTTATATAAACTGTTAAATCCCATGCCATTTGAATATTATGCTGAAGTTCTCATTGCTCTTCATTTGAATGAGCTTGAAATATATTAAATAAATTAGGCTTTTGTCTATGATATTAAGTGAAACATGCTTTTCTAGACTTTCTTTTATCTCTGATAATGGTGCTTTATGTAATGAGAATACGGTTTGCAATTTTTAAATATTCACATTTACCAATCTTATCCTTTCTGAACTCTGATTTTATCTTACTTAAATAAACCTAGCCAGCTATAAGATTATGAACACTAAGTCCTCCATGTTTTCTTCTAATACTTTTATGATTCTTTTATATTTAAGTCCTTGATCCATCTGAGATTTTATTTATGTGGATGGTGAGAAATAGGAATCTAATTATATTTTGTTCAAGATGACAATTATTAAATAACCTATTTATTCATGCACTGTTGTAAAATGTACTAAATTTCCATATGTATTTTAGTATATTTGTGGATTTTAAAATTTCAATCCACTGTTCAGTTTGTCCATTGCTACGCTGGTACCACTCTTTTAATTATTGTATCTTTATTATATTATTTAATATCTGAAATGCTAGTTTTTCCTAGTTATTTCTCCTTTCCTTAAAGTTCCTTTGTCTGTTCCTCCACGTGAACATAGAATTCTTTCACTTAGTTCAAGAAAAGAAATCTTGTTGGTATTTAAATGTAATTATGTTAAATGTATGAATTTATAATGTTTTTTTCTTATGAATTCAATTAAACATCTAAGTTATTTGGGGAGACTAGACATTACAGTATTGAGTCTTTCCATCATCCAAAATGTGTCTCCCCACTAAATCATGTATGTCCTTATGTCCTTAAATACTATTTTGACCTACACAGAGCTTCAAAGATATTTTCCAGGTGTTTTATAAGTTGCTTATTACTTATTGATGAGAATTTTTCTATTCTAAAATAATTACTGCTAAATTTATCTTTACACATTTATTTGATATCTGACTTGTTTAATGAACTATTATTTCTAATAGTTTTTCAGTTACCTCTCTTTTTTTAAGGCTTTTATACTATACATAAATATCATTGCCCATGTATTTTCCTTTTCAATAATGGTAGTTTTTAATTTCTGTTTCGTGACCCAGTGCATTTGCCGTGAGTTATTGAGCAATAGTAAAATTAATAGTGGTCAAAGAGAAGTTCTTGTCTGTTTTAAGTTTTAAGGGAAATGTCTCTAGTGACTCAATATGAAGTATGAAATACATAAATATAAGAAATATTATGTTGTAGAAATGCCCTTCTATCACTCACATGCTAATTTTAATTCAGGAAAGGACATTCAAGGTTTCTGTCTTGTTTTGTTTTGTTTTGCTTTTGGATATCCAGTAAGAAGGGTTTTTTTTTTTTTCTTTTTACATATTGATGTTATAAAACAGAAAATGACTGTGAAAAGAAAAAGAGAATTTATAAATATTTTATGTTCATTTAGTTTGTCACAATTAACTGAGCATTCCCTCTACAAACATTAAATGTATGCATATCATGTATGTCTGTGTTCAGTAGACATCCAGTGACATTTGTCAAGAAAAGAGTTAGAAATTCCTTCAAGTAATTTCCCCTTACCCACATTCTTTCACCTTCCTAATGCTCCTAAATACCTCGATGAAAACTGTCAAAAAAAGTGCAGTGATTGGCATATTTGTTGGCCTTATCCACTTTTTAAGGAGTAAATTTGTATCTGTTGAACGCTTTCTCTCTGCATGAAAGTATAGTGGTGGGAATAAGCAGAAAAGCTCTGGTGAAAGACTGCCTGGATTCTAAATCCTAGTTCTCCTTGCTAGATCTCATATTATTTCATCAATTAAAGGATGCACATTTTTTCACATTTTGATATCTCTGAAATTGGTTTGCTTCTTGAAATCAATGGCACAAGTCAAAATTAAAAACCACGTGCTTGCTTCGGCAGCACATATACCAAAATTAAAAACCAGAGGTTTTAAAATGAAATAATGATGCACATTTTAAGGACTGTACAATAGAGTCAATAAATTAAAATATGTTGACCTTGCATATAAATGCTATTGCTTATAAAATGTAATTAATATAACAGTCATTTATAGATTAATGGTAAAAATTAAATGCATTATTGCATGTAAATACACTTACAACTATTCAAGGCATTTAGTAAGTTCTCAAAAATATGATATATATTTGTTATTGCTTAGAGATTAAAGATCACATGTACAAAGTGCTTGAAACTATATTAAGTGTATTAAGTGTACTCTATTAAGTACTAAACAAGAACAACCTACATACTTTTTAATGTTTTCTTAAATTTAATCCATACAACAGCATCATAAAACATATTACTACCCCCATATAATAGGAGAGAAAAGGTAAATGTACAGCCAGTTAATTCCTGAAAATCAAATAACGAGTGTAGCAAAACGATGATTCAATTGCAGACTTTTTTCTGACTCCAATTGCTATGCCCTTTCACATCTTAAAAAACTTGCTTAAAATATATAGTGATAACAACTGAAGGGATAAAATCCCTTAATGTTTTATATGTCATTCAAGCTACTTATAACAGGAAAATTTAAATGTCTCATAGTTGTAAACACCACTAATACTTTCATTCTATCTTGCTCTGATATCATATTCATGGCTGAGAGATTAATCCATTGGAGATAATCTATGACAAATTTATAATTAAATCCAAATAATTTCATTTTCTAAAATTTTACAACTTCAAAGGATTTTAAATCTTAAGAATATTTATATATATATTTATGTGGGCGTGAGTCGGTGTGTGTATCATATTCTAGTAAATAACTGAGTAACAAACAGCAAGCAACACAAATATAAATGTTAACGGCAATTTCCTTTGATTTTGATATAATCAATTTGGTCAATCACAAAGCTGATTACAGAAGAATGTCAACTGATTGCCTTTAATATATAAATCTTGATAAAAAATGGTATCCTGTTTAATACATCAAGTTTACTAAAATGTATTTGTCTGCTGACACACTGTGAAATAAGTTGCTAGGATCGATAACAACAAGAACTGCTGAGAGGCTGAGATCCTGAAATCTCTGAAATATTCATCATCCATTTTTTAATCTGCTGTTTAGTAACCAAGCTTTTATATTGCGATGGCCAAGCGGAATATGTAATTTGTGGGATAATGAAATGTCAAGCGAAAAATGCAGCCCATGACTTGCTTATTTAAATTTACTGTTTCATTAAAAAATAACACTTTAGCATTTGTTTATACAATTCCAATAGTGACTGTCTTAATCTTCTACCAATATCTTAATAGCCTTATATTTGTTCCCCAAAATTTACCTTCTTCTAATAAACCGCTCTTCAAGAACCTCACATCTAATTACATATTTGAACTTATTTGTTTTATCAACTTATAATGAAGATGAAACCTATTAGAGCAGGCAGTTCACTGCAAGTTCAAACACTGAGCAGCCATAATTCAGTAATTCAGCAAGCAGAACTGATGCTCAAGAAGCGATGAGCGCAACACCCGTTCATGCCAATAGGTGACATCCTAATGACCGCTCTGAACTTTCCCACTCAAGATTCAGATCCTGAGCCCAGATTTCAGATCTTTTAAAATTTCTGCCTTTATCTGCCTTCTGCCAACAGGAATTCATTATCTACTCACTAAGTAACAGCAAATAATTGCACAAAATAAACAGGGAGATAATTAATTAGTATAATAAACACTAAGTGATTGCTTTAACACACTAAAATAGCAACGGAAGCCATTCTGTCCCCTTATTCATCATTGAAAATTTCTTCCTAAAGACAGGAGAGAAATGTGCTTGCAGTAACATGAGCACAGATGAGCATATCTTTATGATGAAATTGGACCCTACTGCTAGGATTAATGACTCACACCACTGAGTTTTCCGTCACTGAGAAGGAACTCAGTGATATTTTGCTTCTGCTATTACTTTTCATTTCTAAAGAACTTCATTGAAAGACTCCTCACCTAGGACAAAGAAAGATCCCATGTACTGAGATGATTTTGGGAAAGCTGAATTTAAATGATGCAACCTTTGACACTTGCCCTAACCGTGCCCTTAACCCAAAGTTTCACTGTTTTCTTTATAAATCGTTTTCTCTGTTTTCTCTGTAAATTAAAATTGTCAAGGCCCTTTTGATACTTTAAAAAAAAAGTAAGATTCTAGTCTAGTTTTTGAAGAAATAAGTGGTTGAAATAAAAAGAAGATCAAGAGGCAGAGGGCAGCAGAGATTAAATTTGGATGATGATACTGGCTGCAACAAGGGAAGGAGCTCCAGCTTGAGTTTGTGTGACATTTAGAGAAGGACTAAAGGGTAAAATAAATCTTAGAAGGCTCAAGAAGGAGTACTGCCTTCAAAACCAAAGGATGCTGAGTCTGTTTGGGAAAAGGAAAAGTCATTAATACTGAGCCATTGCTAACTTTATATTCTGGACAAATAGCAACATAACTCATAGCTGTGTTATCAAAATGACATCTAGCTCTCAGGAGTGGATTATTCTCTTATTCCTTAATAATTTACAAGGTAGGGGCGCCTGGGTGGCTCAGTTGGTTAAGTGACTGCCTTCGGCTCAGGTCATGATCCTGGAGTCCCGGGATCAAGTCCCACATCAGGCTCCCTGCTCAGCAGGGAGTCTGCTTCTCCCTCTGACCCTCACCCCTCTCATTCTCTCTCTCTCTGTCATTCTCTCTCTCTCAAAAATAAATATAATTAAAAAAAAATTTTTACAAGGTAACACTGTAGGACAAGAAGAAAATTTTTAATTTTGCTTTTCCTCCAAATATCATTAATGTTTATAGCATCTTATACATACTTTTACAATCATATTAACTCAAAGAGACATACTTTCTCCACAAGAGACTACAGATAAAAGAATTCTGCTACACTGAGAGTTCACACTATGAAGTTCTGGCTTCTAGTTCAAGAGAGCCACCAAATTCAAACAAGAATATGGAAAAATTATTTAGTTATCTATTTACCATGACATGAGAACAACTCATGAAAAGAATGCAATAAAACTGGCAGCTTTAATAAACAATCTGGGAAATCTATGAGTTTGAGAAACCTCTTTCTCTGTTTTATAGAATTGTTTGCAGAACATTTTGGAGTAACTAAAACAACTTCTACTTTACTATTCTTTGAGACTGTCTGAAGTCTCTAAAAGTATTTGATAAAAGGTTATCTTGTATCTGTGGCAGTAATAGGACAAATATTGAACATCAAAATTGTGAATGTGACAAATACTATGACACAATTGTACAATCACAGTGACATACACAATAAAGTATTAGAAATAAAGAAAAACATGCTGACAAGGATGTCAAGTGCAGACACTTTCATATCAAGAGAGACAACAAAATGTGATTACAGTACAGGAAGAAAATGTTAAAAAGGAGGGGGAGAACAGAAAGGCCTTGGAATCAAATGCCAAAATTTCAAGGTGAATTTAACAGAAAGCAAGACTGATGTGACTTTGGCTGCAATGATGACAATGACATAATCAACACACTCTTGGGGGAAAACAGTAATTGGTTTTACCAGGCAGAGAAGAAAAATGTCATCCAGAAGGCAGTGACAGAGGTCATGGGAGGTGCCCAGCCATCAAAGAAAAGCAAGGGCCTGCCCTGTCCGTGAGAGGGCAAGCAATGTGGTCATGGGCTCCTTGGAGCAACAGGACATACAACAAACCCAAAGAACACTATGACATGTTTCTCATCTTTTTTCAGTTGGGAAACTGGTTTGTACATATTACTTTATTTATGTTTGATGCATATTGCTGGAAATTAAATATCACAGCCGCTCTCAATTAAGTCTGTCTCTAGTCACAACTGTAATGCCTATATTTTGGCTAAGCAGCTTTGTGTGACCAATCAATATAGCATTAACAAGATTATTTTTAGGAAAAAGGCAGTTCTGGGTATTTACCCCAAAGATACAAATGTAGGGATCCGAAGGGGTACATGCACCCCAATGTTTATAGCAGCAATGTTCACAATAGCCAAACTGTGGAAAGAGCCAAGATGTCCATCGACAGATGAATGAATAAAGAAGATGTGGTATATATATACAATGGAATATTATGTAGCCATCAAAAAGACTGAAATCTTGCCATTTGCAACGATGTGGATGGAACTGGAGGGTATTATGCTGAGCGAAATAAAGTCAATCAGAGAAAGACATGTATCATATGACCTCACTGATATGAGGAATTCTTAATCTCAGGAAACAAACTGAGGGTTGCTGGAGTTGGGGGGCGGTGGGAGGGATGGGGCAGCTGGGTGATAGACATTGCGGAGGGTATGTGCTATGGTGAGCGCTATGAATTGTGTAAGACTGTTGAATCACAGACCTGTACCTCTGAAACAAATAACACATTATATGTTAAAAAAAAAAAAAAAAAAAGGAGATAGTAGAAAGGGAAAAATGAAGTGGGGGGAATCGGAGGGGGAGACGAACCATGAGAGACTATGGACTCTGAAAAACAAACTGAGGGTTCTAGAGGGGAGGGAGGTGGGAGGATGGGTTAGTCTGGTGATGGGTATTAAAGAGGGCATGTTCTGCATGGAGCACTGGGTGTTATATGCAAACAATGAATCATGGAGCACTACATCAAAAACTAATGATGTAATGTATGGTGATTAACATAACATAATTAAAAAAAAGGAAAAAGGCAGTTCTTAGCAGTTAACATGTTGGGCACAATAAATTCAGGCACTGAGTTATGTTATGGCTTAGCTGGTTTGAGCTGGAGTGTTCTAAGGTGGAGAAAAGTACAAATACAATGATCTAGCAAAGTCTTAATGGGATATTAAAGGAATGAAAGTAAAAATATTTAAAATCACTGGAAACCCAAGAGCAAAATACTTTTGTTTACAAGATAATCATGGTCATTATCAGAAAAGCAGTGAAAATCAGTGGAATCTGAGTTTCTCTTCACCTCTATTCTATTTAGATTCAAATTGATAAATACCCTGACTCCCTCTCTACACTATATGTATCCCTCCTTTGCTCCTAGGTAATTGGAAAATCACATTCCGCATCAGAAAGAATCCCACCTTTGTTGCAGCTAAGCAAAAAATCTGAAGTTGAAAGAAAGATGAAAGTTTTTCCTATTCTACCCCTCAAGTCACCTTCCCTTTTTTGCCTCTCTCTCCCACAGGATACCAACTGCATCTTGCAATTGCCCTTTATACTTTGCCTACCAGACCCCATTTCTGCCTGAATCCTCACATTCCTTAAGGTGGATTACCTACATGGCAAAGGCTTTTCTCTTGTTATTATTATCAGCTAGCATAGAATTCCTTTGATATCTCACTATGCTGTGAACCACCAGGTTTAAGATTCAGAAGAGACAGGGGCGCCTGAGTGGCTCAGTCGGTTAAGCGTCTGCCTTCGGCTCAGGTCATGATCCCAGGGTCCTGGGATCGAGCCCCGCATCGGGCTCCCTGCTCTGTGGGAAGCCTGCTTCTCCCTCTCCTGCTTCCCCGCTTGTGTTCCCTCTCTCTCTGTGTCTCTCTGTCGAATGAATAAATAAAATTTAAAAAAAAAAAAAAAAAAAGATTCAGAAGAGACAAAGGCATGAAAGAGGCAAACAACTTCATGTTATTCTCCCTACCCCTCACCAGGCAGGATGGTGTTGTGATTAAGACTATAGTCTCTGAAAGAAAGTTTCCTGGCTTCAAATCCAGACTGGCTTAACATTATTTGTGTGACTGTTGTCTATTTTTCATTATTTAATATTACTTGGCCTCAGTTTCCTCATCTGTAAAATGGAGGTGGCTCCTACTTCAATGGAATTATTGTGAGGGCTAAATGAGAAATTATATGCAAAATGCCTAATATTGTGCCCAGTACATAAAGAGTCTTTAATTAAAATTAGCATAACAGCGTTACATATGACTTTTTCTCACTGTCTTGGAGTTAAATTGAGGCTTAAAAGGCTAAGAACATTACCAAAGGTGTTCAGTATTTCATACCCTAAAATAAGGTACTAGACCTTCATAGGGTTGGATCGTGGAACAGGTTCTGCCAGTATTAATACAGCCCATTGCCAACCCCCAAGCTAAATAAGGAAAGAGACTTCAGAAAGTTAAAGCGAATTGTAACAGGGACTTCTTCACAGAAAGAGTTTGTGAAGGGCTATGGCCGAGACAGAGTTGCTTATCTATAGCAAACCTCAAGAAGGGAGCTTCAGAGAACTATTTACAGAGCTTGACCCATGTTTCTTAGGGTCATGGAGACATATGTTGGTGTACAAGTTGTACCTGACTCTTGATTCAAGAATTCTGAAAGGTAAGAGATTGACTGCAGTTGGCAGAAGGAGAGGGGGCCATAGAAGAACAAAGTGCCCATTAACTGACGGCAGAGCCTAAGGTTCCAGATGTGGACCCTGCACAGTTGGAGAGGACAGTGGTCTATCTTGAACAGTACACCTACGTTAGAGACCTCTCTGCCTGGGGTGGAGTGAGCTCAGCAGAAGGAGGCTAGAGGCGGAGCTGAGGATGCAGATTCCAAGGCGGAGGCCATGGCTAGTAGCCAGAGGAGGCACCACTCGTGCCAAAGACTTCAGAGAGTTCCCTGGGGTTGGTGGGGTGGGTAGGAGGGTAAGGTTCTGCTCGGAAAAGTCCTCAAAGATGCTCCATGCAAGAAAAACGCAGCAAGGATGCATCTACCACACTGAAAGCTCTAGAGCCAAGTACTAATGGTACCCACTGGTCGACATTTTTTCTTACCTTTACCTCTCTCCGTCCCTGGATCCCCACTATTCCTGGGCCTGGAATAAGACAACCGTATGCCCTGTGCTGGTGTGCTAGGAGCAGGCCCACTCCATCCTTGTGCTGTAGGCCTCTTTGAATAACAGTGCCCCTTCCCTCACAAAAGTGTCCCAGTTTAGATAATATGCTATGCAGTCACCTTTCTGTAGAGGAGACAGAAAAATCTTAGCGAGTGAAGGATAGAGCGATGCAGGGAAATTGTGAGAGTCCATCAAGTCTCCCTTCCTTGCCTTTTCCTACTATGGAACTCTAAGAATGAACTAAGCCCTAGGGCAGAAGAGGACATTAGACGACATTAGATGTCAGTCTAGAATTTGGGGAGGGGTTTGTTTTTGTTTTTTAAATAAGCTCTATGCCCAGCGTAGGGCATGGACTCACCATCCTGAGATCAGGAGTTGCATGTTCTACCGACTAAGCCAGTCAGGTGTCTCTGGAGTTTTTATATATAAAATTAGCATAAGCTTTTAGTTCATGAAAGCAAAGGGAAAAGCTATTAAACTTGATGGAGATTTAATCCATGGGGGGAAAGAAGAAGTTTATTGAATAGGTTTGCAGAATGTGTACTGGAGTAAAGTAAAACAGCTTTCTACTCAGTCCACTGCATCCAGCGCCTTCAATATACAGTTTTATGTTACCTACATTATTTCGTATTTAACAAATGTTGACCACTGTGTGCCACTGGGAATATAGTTGTTCACAGACAAGGTGCCTGCACTCGTGGAGCTTGCAGCAACTGATAAGAGCTGAACAATAAACAAAAATACATGCAGAAATAAATAACGTAAACACAAAAATATCAGATAGTGATAATTTATACAGAATTAATATAGATGGATATGACAGAGAATCAGTGGGTTGTTACTTTACCTGCAACACCAAGAAAGGCTTCTCTGAAGAGATTGTAAGGACTGAGTATAAAAGGGAGCAACTATGTGAAAATCCAGAAGACCATTCCACCAAAAGGAAAAATGTTCTTAGGGGAAACAAGCTTGGAATTTTTAAGAATCTAAAGGAAGTCTACTGTGGTTGGGGCATGCTGGAGAAGAGAAGAAGAGGGATAGTATATGTTTTTGTAATCTCAGATTTGTGGCTATATTACACATCAATGATTTAAAAAAAGAAAAAAGAAATCTAAGATAATTTTTAGTTTTAGCTTGAGCCGGCTGAGTGAGTAATGGTGTCATTTACTGAGACGAAGAAGATTGAAGGAGAAGTAAGTTTGGAAGGAAGGGGCTGTTGTTAAGGTGCCCATGAGATAGTTGAAGGTTTGTATCCAATAGTTAGATGACACAGGCCTCTAAATAAGAGAAGACAACTAAGATTTAATAGGTACCTGAGAAAATCTCTAACTCAAAGAATCCAGAACAAACAAGCAAAGATAAGTTTAAATTTGGAAGAAAAGTAGAATGTTCATAAGAAACAAAACATTAAAAATAAAATCACAATTAAGATCTTCAGAAAATTAAGATATGGGATCGGTGAACAAAGGATACTCTAAACACACACACACACATACACAGTATTGGAATTTAAGATACGGGACTGAAAATGAAAAATTCAAGAAACAGGCTGGAAGACAAAGGGACAAAGGTAAGGAAATATCCTAGAAATTTGGGTAAAAAGACAAAGGCAAAAAATAGTAACGATAAGAAATTTAGAGGTCCTGCTCAGGAATAATAGGAGTTCCAGACAGAGAGAAAATAAATAAAAGGCTAAGACTTATTACGAGCTTATATATGCCAGGTACTAAGTGCTCGACTCAGAGTAATTCATTAAATCCTCACAACAACCTGTATGATGGGCTATTTTTATCACCATCCTCACTTCTAGGCAAAATATCAGGTATCCAAATGTAATATTTATGGAAAATAGATGAAGACAATGAAGCCTACAAGAGACATACAAGAAAATTATGTCTAATATTGAATTTCATATAACTGAGAATGAAATATTTCAGACAGGCTAACTCTTGAAAAATTTAACTCCCGTCACCCTCCTTCTTCAGAACTAATAGAGGTTGTGCTCCAACAAAGTGAAGGAACACATGCAATACAACAAATAGAGCTCTTTTTTTAAATTTTATTTTATTATGTTATGTTAATCACCATACATTACATCATTAGTTTTTGATGTAGTGTTCCATGATTCATTGTTTGCGTATAACACCCAGTGCTTCATGCAGAACGTGCCCTCCCTAATACCCATCACCAGGCTATCCCATCCTCCCACCCCTCTCCCCTCTAGAACCCTCAGTTTGTTTTTCAGAGTCCATCGTCTCTCATGGTTCGTCTCCCCCTCCGATTCCCCCCCTTCATTTATCCCTTCCTACTATCTTGTTTTTTTTTTTTTAACATATAATGTATTATTTGTTTCAGAGGTACAGGTCTGTGATTCAACAGTCTTACACAATTCACAACGCTCACCATAGCACATACACTCCCCAATGTCTATCACCCAGCCACCCCCTCCCTCCCCCCCCCGACCACTCCAGCAACCCTCAGTTTGTTTCCTGAGATTAAGAATTCCTTATATCAGTGAGATCATATGATACATGTCTTTCTCTGATTGACTTATTTCACTCAGCATAATACCTTCTAGTTCCATCCATGTCATTGCAAATGGAAAGATTTTGTATTTTTTAATGGCTGCATAATACAAATAGAGCTTTTAACAAAATAAAGGCAAAAAGAAGCCCTGGGATGCTGATAAAGGAGTTCTCAGAAGAACCACCATGCACCCAGTGTCAGGGCAACCAGATTAGAAAGCTCCAAAAGGTATCTTCAAACACGTGAAACTGATTAATTTTTACATCATCTAAATATATTGTGATTTAGACAACTGACAGAGGATTTGGGGTAGAAACAATGGTAACTAAATAGAAATCATTTGATATGAAAATGAAACAACTATTAATTTATAAGGGGAAAAAAGATGAGGAGGACAGAAATAATAATCCTAGGAAACAGCATGGCTCACCTGTGACTAGTGCTTACATAATCAAAACACTATAAACATGGAATAGATTGGACTGAAATTATGGTGATAGCAACATTGGGCGAGGGGAATGGAGAGGATTCTTTAGTGCATAGCAGAAGCTGGTGAATGAGTGTGAAACAAGAAAAAGTATATTCTCATTCTCTGTAGTGGAGAATAAATATAGCCTAATGGAGAATCCAGATATCAACAGAAGCATACTAAAATAGCCCTAAATATTTTGAATAAATAAAAAAATGTAAGCCAAAAGAAGCGAGCATCTCTTACCTTGGGTGGGGGAAGGGGTACAAGTTGGGTGGAAAGGGCAGAGCTAAGAGATTGAAGAGTTTTATAAAATTACTTCACACCTTAAAGAGTATATGTTATAACTTTGGTAAAAACAGAGACCAGAGAGGATAGGAAGGAGGAAGGAATAGAAAGGAGGAAAGGAGGGAGGGAGGTTCAAGAAGCTGGCTATTTGTGTTATTAATTTTTCCAGCACACAATTTAGTACATTATCAAATGAATACTTTAATAAATGATTTAAATTTTAAAATGATAAAAATACCCTAAATTACCCTCAAAATCCAAAATCCGTTATTTTAATTTTTTTTCTATTTCCCTGATGCTATTAAACATTACTTATCCCCAAGTAAAAACCTTTGCTCAGCAAACACCATCTTTGAAAGTTAATTTCGTTGTTCATTGTTTTTCTACCCATCTGCTCCATGTCAATTCAGGTTAATAGGACTTGTGCAACTGAAATCTCCCCCAGAAAACAATTCCCCCAACAGGTGTTACCTGTGAAGAGCATGACTTCACCTCTGATATCATAGAATCTGCCTCTCCTTCATACTGTGTATCTTGTAGGAGATAACTTCTCCCACATGTTCCAATCCCAGAGGCCACTGAACTGAATAGCAAATGGGCATTAACTAATGAAGACACAGCACTTATATTCCAAGCTGAAGGCAAACACTAGCAAAAGGGAAAACTAAAATTGTTTAGGAGCTGCGAAACCTCCAAATGCATATTTTAAAACCCTGTGAATTAATGTCTACTCTGAATGTGTAGCTACACTTCTTGCACGACCAAAGAGCATGAAGAGCAACAATGCTAATGAATGTTCTTCTCAAAGCAAGCATTGCATGTCTTAAAGATCTCTCTCAAAGCTTGTATTTTCTAAGTTACTCATCATGCGAGCTGTACAGAAACGAGCTACAATCCTCAAGTTCACCTTTAGATGGGCTCAAATCCCAAGTGTGCTCCTATAAAAATTAAGAAGGCAGAAGAGACTAGAGTGGAAACACAGATAAATTTTCAGAATTCTGCTTTGTCTTTAGGGTATTTGGATCAAAGGGGAGAAATCCACAGACTGTCACACCATTTGTTTGCAGCATAAATACCGTCAATGTGGTTCAGTCACACGGACAACACTCCATCTGCCAGCTGTGGTAAGGAAAAGGAAAGCAATTAGGCATATTATTAATCAAGGCTTGAAGTGACAGGTCCAAGCACCACATGATTCATGATATGTGAAGAAAGATCTAGATGCTGTGTTTTCTTTAAGTGAAAAACCATAGAAGAATTCAGGATTACTTTTTAAGTTTTTGACTTATTTATGAGATAGAATGGCTGACCACCCAGTTAAAGAATTACATACCAAATTTATTGGAGTGGAATTGCCTTTTTTCCTTAACACACATGCACACACACAAACCATTAATAATTTTTTAACTGTCTCTTTTACATGCCACCACTCACATACTTCTCACCCCGAGGCCCATCACCCTCACAATGACGGGAAACAGATGAAACACCTAAAGCACATGGATTAGAGAGAGAGAATTTTTTTTTTTTATAATTACCAAGCTTAGACTGGCAGGTAGGTGGCTGCCTACTAGTATGATGTCAGAATTACCACCTCTAAAAGAACTGCCCTTCGGCTCATGTCCCTAAGTGGTCCATGAATAAAAGACAGTGGTTATATCTTCATTTGTTTGGCTGGGACAGAAGATAGGTTCTGCTTCTTATTATAATACAAAGGTCCGTGGGCAGTATTATACTTTAAGGATCCTCAGTCATTACTAAATTTTTGTCATTTCACAAGAGCTGGTATTGAGAGAGGAAAGAGATAGAGGACATGGGAATCCTTGAGGGCTGGGGGAAAGACTATCTATGGAGGAAAGACAAGAACACAGAAAAGGGATTGTAAAGTGCTAACCACAGATACCACCAAGGTCCACTAACCCTGTGTTCTGGCTCCTTCCTACCGCCCCAGTCTCATCCCACTCTACATTCCTGCTGCCTGTAGCGGTGCAGCCATTCTGGTTTCCTTTTCGGTTTCCAACCCCTAATCCTCTCAGGACCTGTCCACACGCTGTTCTTTTGTCCATAATGCTACTCCACACCCACTTCCCATTTACCTGGTCAACTTCCAATGATCCTCTAAGCCTTAAATGCAGCCTTCTCAAGGAACACTTTCCTGATTCCCTCAAACGAAGTCAAATCTTTTTATTATGGTCTTATAATTCCCTGTATGCCTACTGAAGAGCACTTATGGAAACTATAATAAAATTACAATTAATATTATAACTAAGTATATTTTCATAGCAAAATTTAAATATTTGCCTTTTGCGTTTTAATGTCCACCTCCACCAGTGGGATAGCTATTTCATCAAATGGGATGATTTTATCCCCTGTTTATTCTCAGTGATTGGCCCAATGTCCAAGATGTATTGTTCAGTCAATGAATAAAATATCATCTTCAGAATTTTGTAGAGTTCCAACTTTTTGACTGCCTTAAACTTGGGAGAAAACCACATGAAAAATTAAACCCTAGTCCAAAATTTCATGAGAAAAAAAACAAACCCTCCTGAAATATTAGCTTGTGGGTTAGGTAGCAATGTTTTGAGATTCTATTCTGTGGAAAGCATATTTCTAAATATGTGACTGATCTGTAAAGTTTCTGACCTCTGGGTTCTGCCAATCAAATATGGGAGTTAAACAAGCAAATATAACTAAGACATTAAACCTCCAACAGAGAAAATCCACCCATGAATGTAAGCTAATGCAGCTCTCCTAGAGTCTGGTGTTGAAGAGTACATATCTGAAGCCAGATGGCCTGCTTCAGAATCCTCTCATTCCCAATCTTTACAAGCCAATTACTTCAGGCATGTTATTTTACCTCTCTGTGCCTCATTCTCATTATCAGTAAAATGGCTACAAGAAAAGCACCTTCTTTACAGAGTTGTGTTCATTTTTTAGATATATGTCCAAAGTGCTTAAAGATAGCCTGGAATTACATTATTACATTTACATAATTTAGTAAATATATATTTAATATATTGTTATTTTTAATATATAATAATTTACCATAGTATACATAATTTATACTATATATTATTATGTGTAATTTATATTTATATAATTTAATATAATTATACATTAATTTATATAATACATTTATATATTATAGGTAACATTTATTGAATGCTTAGCTTTTTAAGATAAGTTCTCAGCCCTATAGAATTCAGTCCCAAAAAGCTAAGGAAATGCTGAAGTGAAGGAATTAGCCAGAATCTAGGTAATCAGAGAAGTTAATGAGAGTTCATCAGAGAAGGTGAATTTGAAGGAAAAAACCCGAAGGAGGGTGGCAACACAACTTAGTGTAATATGAGAAGAGTACATTTTTAAGGGACAAAAAGAAGCTTGAAAACTCAGAGACAGAAGTAACTGGGTGTGCTTAGTTGAAAAGAAGGTTCATTCTATCTGAATGTATGTACCATGAAATAAAACCAGTAAAATGAGCAACAGGAGTTGAAGGCCTTGGGGCAGATGCTGAAGCGTTTGATTCAAGAGCTAATTAAGAGCTACAATGGCTTCCTGTGCAGGGAGTAATCTGATTAAAATAATTTAGGGAAATGATAATTGTTGCTTTAATTAGAATGGATTAGAAAGAAGAGAAATTGTCCAGCTATGATTTAATCAGCAGCAGGACTCAAAAAGAGGACTATGTAAACTGAGAACGTATGTTTCTGGGAAGAGATACAGCAGAATTGTATTACAGATGCCTAATGTAGAATAACAGAGAGGATATAACCTAAAAAGGATCAGGGTATACTGCTATCTTGTTTTTAATATAAATGTGTACCTTATTAATATTTAATGCAGTTTATAATTCAATGCTCTGATATTTTTGTTGAGACAAGAACAACCTTCTCAGACCGATATTACTCAGTAATAGAATCTCCCCCACCCTATTTTAGCCAAATTGCTAGAATAACCCACAATAACTGGTGACAAATCAGACCTATCAGACACATCCACCACTTTGAAGTCATTAGCCGTTAGGAGCTCAGCTGACTCACCAAATTCATTTTACATAGCTTACCAAACAGCTGTCAGACTTCAATTGATTTTGTGTCACTTGAAATCCAAAAACTTAGAAGTTAAAAGAACCATATCACAAGGTTGACACCTTAATCTTACTCACCTCTGGTTCTGTGACTGACATTATTAAGAGATTAATGAGCACTTGTTCAATGCTATTTTTATGCCTTATGAACACTGTGTTCACTATCAATTCTAGTTTATCATCTGTACATTTGGTCATTTTCAATTAACAAGTGACCTATATTCATAAAAACACTGCATGTTTTGAATACCTTATCTAGAAGATGGACAAGAATCTATTCTTTAGATAATAAATTATATCCTGACACCTCTCAGGAGGAAAGAAGGGAAAAGTACTTTGCATTAAGTACAATGTGTTGAGTGCCAAGATCCGCACAAATTGCTTCACGTTTTATCTCATTTAATCTTTTACTGAATTTTATGATATAAAAATAACTGTTCTCAGGGCGCTTGGGTGGCTCAGTCGTTAAGTGTCTGCCTTCGGCTCGGGTCATGTTTCCCAGGTCCTGGGATCGAGCCCCACACAGGGCTCCCTGCTCAGCAGGAGGCCTGCTTCTCCCTCTCCCACTCGCCCTGCTTGTGTTCCCTCTCTTGCTGTGTCTCTCTCTCTGTCAAATAAATAAATATTTTTAAAAATAGATAAAAATAAAAATAACTGTTCCCTTTTTTCCAGGTGGAGATACTGAGGCTCAGGACGGCTGAGGGACACATTCAGTGTCATGTGGCTAATAAATGTCCAAGTTAAAACATGGCGTCTGCTTTGCAAATCTTGAATGCTTTCATATCATGCTGCCTCTGTTCTCCTTTTCTCATGCAGTCTACTTCTAACATGCCTTGTCCTCTGAGCATGGTCATATGTCACACAGTACCACATCCACTGCCAAACTACAACCAGCTGGGAAAGATAAGCAGCCACACTGTCAACTAAGAAAACAGTAAAAGGGGCAGTAAACAGAGGCAGAGATGCACTGCCTTCTTGATCCAGAGAGAAATGCTACTTGCTCTTTTCACAGAAGGTCAGTGTCGCCCCAATGCTTGTCTGATGTGCAGATAAAGACTTCACAGACCATGATCCTAAAGGCTTGAAATTTAATGGATGAGGCAGACTCCAAACAGTGGACCCATGTAAGAATGAGAAAACTGCTATTTTGGAGAGCACAAATGCTTTCTATAAGAGGTGTTTTGATGGAAGAGTCGAGTTTCATTAAAATAGCAATAGAGGGAGAGGAAAAGATGGCAGAGGAGTAGGGGACCCTATTTCAACTGGTCCCCGGAATTGAGCTAGATATCTACCAGACCACTCTGAGCACCCACAAAACCAGCCTGAGATGTAAGAAGATCTGGATCTCTACAAACAGAATATCCAGGTGGTTGGTTTTGAGGTACGAAGCGGAGAGCCGTGATTCTGCAGGGAGATATCGGAGGATAAACGGCAGCGGGAGGGTGCCTGGCCGTGGGGATCCTACACCACCCGTGAGCAACAGCCTCGCTCGCTGGGGATGGGGCACAGACTCGCAGACCGGTAGCGGCAAGGAAAGGACTTTAGGGCAGCCCCCGGGGTGGAAACCCGGAGCGGCGGGGTCGCACCTGCGAACGGCAGCCCCCGGGTTGGAAACCCGTAGCGGTGGGGGCGCGCGCGTGTGAACTGGGAGTGGCTGGAGGTTTTAGAAGCACAAGGGGCAGAGACATGCCCCGACCTGGAGGCAGGACCGGGAGCGCTGCAGAGGGGCGCACAACCCAGGACGCTGCAGTTTATAGTAGCACGGACAGAAACGGAGACGGTGTGGCCTGCAGAGCTCACTGAAGAACAGACTGAGGTCTCTCTGCTCTGAGGCAGAGGGTTGGAAATGGTCTCTTCTGCTCTGACTCGCGGAAGAGACGCGGAAAGCCGCCAGGGAAAGGCGCCAGAGAACAAAAGCCCCAAAGACTGATTCCCACTGAGCCCATCCCCCGCCACAGGGGCGCAGGGCAACTCCGCCCAAACAGGGTTGCCTGAGTAACAGCGCGGCAGGCCCCTCCCTCAGAAGACAGGCTGGGGAAACAAGAGGCCAGCAACCGTAAGGTCCCAAGAAAACAGGTGCATCTTGCTTGGGTTCTGGTCAATAATTTGGACTCTATACATTCCCTCAAACATCCATCAACAGAATGACTAGGAGGAGGAACCCCCAAAATAGAAAAGACTCAGAGATTATGACTTATGCTGCATATTTACAAATGGATGCAGATATAACCAAGATGTCGGAGATGGAATTAGGCTAGCAATTGTGAAGACAATGGCTAGAATGGAGAAATCAATTAATGGCAACATAGAGTCTCTAAGGGCAGAAATGAAAGGGGAATTGGCAGAACTTAAAAATGCTATCAATGAGATCCAATCCAATCTAGATAATATAACAGCTAGGGTAAGTGAGGCAGAAGAACGAATAAGCAACCTGGAAGACAATATAATAGATAAAAATGGAAAAGAGGAGACCAGGGAAAAACAACTCAGAATCCATGAAAATAGAATCAGAGAAATAAGTGACACCATGAAGGGTTCCAATGTCAGAATAATTGGAATCCCAGAGGGAGTGGAGAGAGAGAGAAGACTAGAAGATGTATTTGAGCAAATCGTAGCTGAGAACTTCCCTAATCTGGGGAATGAAACAAACATTCGCGTCCTAGAGGCAGAGAGGACCCCTCCCACGATCAAGGAAAACAGGCCACCCTGGCATGTAATAGTAAAACTTGCAAATCTTAGAACCAAGGAAACCATCTTAAGGGCAGTTAGGGGGAAGAGATTCCTTACGTACAGAGGGAGGAACATCAGAATAACGTCAGACCTATCCACAGAGACCTGGCAAGCCAGAAAGGCCTGGCAAGACATATTCAGGGTACTAAATGAGAAGAACATGCAGCCAAGAATACTTTATCCAGCAAGGCTCTCATTTAGATGGATGGAGAGATGCAGAGCTTCCACGACTGACAGAAACTGAAAGAATATGTGACCACTAAGCCGGCCCTGCAAGAAATATTAAGGGGGGTTCGATAAAAGGGGAAAGACCCCAAGAGTCATATACAACAGAAATTTACAGGGACAATCTATAAAAACAATGTCTTCACAGACAACATGATGACAATTAATTCATATCTTTCAATAATCACTCTCAACGTGAATGGCCTAAATGCTCCCATAAAACGGCACAGGGTTGCAGATTGGATAAAAAGACAGGACCCATCCATATGCTGCCTACAAGAGACTCATTTTGAACCTAAAGATACATCCAGACTGAAAGTGAAGGGTTGGAGATCCATCTTCCATGCCAACGGACCTCAAAAGAAAGCTGGGGTAGCAATTCTTATATCAGACAAATTAGATTTTAAACTAAAGTCTTTAATTAGAGACACAGAAGGACACTATATCATTCTTAAAGGGTCTATCCAACAAGAAGATCTAACAATTGTAAATATCTATGCCCCCAACATGGGAGCAGCCATCTACATAAGCCAACTCTTAACCAAAATAAAGAGTCATATTGATAACAATACGTTAATTGTAGGAGACCTCAATACTCCACTTTCAGCAATGGATAGATCATCTAAGCAGAAAATCAACAAGGAAGCAAGAGCTTTGAATGATACACTGGATCAGATGGACCTCATAGATATTTACAGAACATTCCACCCTAAAACAACAGAATACTCATTCTTCTCGAGCGCACATGGAACTTTCTCCAGAATAGACCACATACTGGGTCACAAATCAGGTCTCAACCGATACCAGAAGATTGAGATTATTCGCTGCATATTCTCAGATCACAATGCTTTAAAACTGGAACTCAATCACAAGAAAAAATTTGGCAGAAATTCAAACACTTGGAAGCTAAAGACCACTCTGCTCAAGAATGTTTCGTCAACCAGGAAATCAAAGAACTTAAACAATTCATGGAAATCAATGAGAATGAAAACACATCGGTCCAAAACCTATGGGATACTGCAAAGGCAGTCCTAAGGGGGAAATACATAGCCATCCAAGCCTCACTCAAAAAAATAGAAAAATCCCAAATTCACCAATTAACTCTACACCTTAAAGAACTAGAGAAAAAGCAACAAATGATACCTAAGCCATGCATTAGAAGAGAAATAATTAAAATTAGAGCAGAGATCAATGAATTAGAAACCAGAAACACAGTAGATCAGATCAACAAACTAGAAGTTGGTTCTTTGAAAGAATTAATAAGATCGATAAACGACTGGCCAGACTTATCCAAAAGAAAAGAGAAAAGACCCAAATTAATAAAATTATGAATGAAAGGGGAAAGATCATGACTAACACCAAGGAAATAGAAACAATTATTAGAAATTATTATCAACAACTATATGCCAATAAACTGAGCAATCTGGATGAAATGGAGGCCTTCCTGGAAACCTATAAACTGCCAAGACTGAAACAGGAAGAAATTGACCACCTGAATAGGCCAATAACCAGTAACGAGATTGAAGCAGTGATCAAAAACCTCCCAAAAAACAAGAGTCCAGGGCCTGATGGATTCCCTGGGGAATTCTACCAAACATTCAAAGAAGAAATAAAACCTATTCTACTGAAGCTGTTTCAAAAAATAGAAACAGAAGGAAAACTTCCAAACTCATTCTATGAGGCCAGCATTACCTTAATCCCCAAACCAGGCAAAGACCCCATCAAAAAGGAGAATTTCAGACCAATATCCCTGATGAATATGGATTCCAAAATCCTCAACAAAATCCTAGCTAATAGGATCCAACAATACATTAAAAGGATCATCCACCATGACCAAGTGGGATTTATCCCCGGGATGCAAGGGTGGTTCAACATTTGCAAATCAATCAATGTGATAGAACACATTAATAAGAGGAGGGAGAAGAACCATATGGTCCTCTCAATTGATGCAGAAAAAGCATTTGACAAAATACAACATCCTTTCCTGATTAAAACTCTTCAGAGTATAGAGATAGAGGGAAAATTCCTCAAGTTCATAAAATGCATCTATGAAAAACCCACAGTGAATATCATACTCAATGGGGAAAAGCTGAGAGCCTTTCCCTTAAGATCAGGAACACGTCAAGGATGCCCACTCTCGCCACTATTGTTCAACATAGTACTAGAAGTCCTAGCAACAGCAATCAGACAACAAAAAGAAATAAAAGGTATTCAAATTGGCAAAGAAGAAGTCAAACTCTCTCTTTTCGCAGACAACATGACACTTTATGTGGAAAACCCAAAAGACTCCACCCCCAAATTACTAGAACTCATCCAGCAATTCAGTAATGTGGCAGGATACAAAATCAATGCACAGAAATCAGTTGCTTTCTTATACACTAACAATGCAACTGTAGAAAGAGAAATTAGAGAAATGATTCCATTTACAATAGCACCAAAAACCATAAGATACCTCGGTATAAACCTAACCAAAGAGGTAAAGGATCTATACTCTAGGAACTACAGAACACTCATGAAAGAAATTGAAGAAGACACAAAAAGATGGAAAAATATTCCATGCTCATGGATCGGAAGAACAAACATTTTTAAAATGTCTATGCTACCCAGAGCAATCTATACCTTCAATGCCATCCCAATCAAAATTCCAATGACATTTTTCGAAGTGCTGGAACACACAATCCTAAAATTTGTATGGAATCAGAAAAGACCCCGAATCACCAAGGAGATGTTGAAAAAGAAAAACAAAGCTGGGGGCATCACGTTGCCCGATTTCAAGCTATATACAAATCAGTGATCACCAAGACAGCATGGTACTGGCACAAAAACAGACATATAGACCAATGGAACAGAATAGAGAACCCAGATATGGACCCTCAACTCTATGGTCAAATAATTTTTGACAAAGCAGGAAAAAACATGCAATGGAAAAAAGACAGTCTCTTCAATAAATGGTGCTGGGAAAATTAGACAGCCACATGCAGAAGAACGAAACTTGACCATTCTCTAACACCATTCACAAAGATAAACTCAAAGTGGATGAAAGACCTCAATGTGAGAAAGGAATCCATCAAAATCCTAGAGGAGAACATAGGCAGTAACCTCTTTGACATCGGCCACAGCAACTTCTTTCAAGATACATCTCCAAAAGCTAGCGAAACAAAAGCAAAAATGAACTTTTGGGACTTCATCAAGATAAAAAGCTTCTGCACAGCAAAGGAAACAGTCAACAAAACAAAAAGGCAACCCACAGAATGGGAGAAGATATTTACAAATGACACTACAGATAAAGGGCTGGTATCCAAGATCTATAAAGAACTTCTCAAACTCAACACCCAAAAAACAAATAATCAAGTCAAAAAGTGGGCAGAAGAGATGAACAGACACTTCTCTGAAGAAGACATACAAATGGCTAACAGATACATGAAAAAATGTTCATCATCATTAGCCATCAGGGAAATCCAAATCAAAACCACATTGAGATACCACCTTACACCAGTTAGAATGGCAAAAATGGACAGGGAAAGAAACAACAAATGTTGGAGAGTTGTGGAGAAAGGGGCACTCTCTTACACTGTTGGTGGGAATGCAAGTTGGTACAGCCACTTTGGAAAACAGTGTGGAGGTTCCTCAAAAATTTAAAAATAGAGCTACCCTATGACCCAGCAATTGCACTCCTGGGTATTTACCCCAAAGACACAAATGTAGTGAAAAGAAGGGCCATATGCACCCCAATGTTCATAGCAGCAATGTCCACAATAGCCAAACTGTGGAAAGAGCTGAGATGCCCTTCAACAGATGAATGGATAAAGATGTGGTTCATATATACAATGGAATATTACTCAGCCATCAGAAAGGATGAATATCCAACTTTTACATCAACAGGGATGGGACTGGAGAGATTATGCTAAGTGAAATAAGTCAAGGAGAGAATGTCAATTATCATATGGTTTCACTTATTTGTGGAACATAAGGAATAGCATGGAGGACGTTAGGAGAAGGAAGGGAAAAATGGGGGGGGGGGAATTGGAGGGAGAGATGAACCATGGGAGACTATGGACTCTGAGAAACAAACAGGGTTTTAGAGGGGAAGGGGGAGAGGGGATTGGTTAGCCCAGTGATGGGTGTTAAGGAGGGCACGTACTGCATGGAGCACTGGGTGTTATACGAAAACAATGGATCGTGGATCACCACATCAAAAACCAATGATATATTGTATGGTGACTGACATAACATAATAAAATTTTAAAAAATAAAATAAAATAAAATAGCAATAGAGATAAGGGCTTCCTTAATAAGTGGAGAAAACAGCAGAAATATCTATTGCAGAGGTGTAAAATGACTTGACATGCTTGGAAGGATGAGCAAGCCAATCTAGATATGAGGTAAAATGTGTTTGTGTGCATGTATGTGTAAGTGGTTAATTTCATGACCCTGAATCTATACTTTTAAACTTTGACTTTCTTTCATGGGCAGAATTAAGTCACTGAAGGGTTTTATACAGAATAGTGACATAATAAGGACTATATTATTATTTTCACTGTTACTAGTAGTATTATTTCCCATAGTAGTAGCAGTAAGAAATAATAACTCACTTTTGTTAAATGCTTATGAAATACCAGGCACTTTGCTAAGAACTTAATATGCATGTTTCCTTGATTTCCTATATTCATCTCATAGATTAGGAATAATCTTATTTCTGTTTGACAATGATGGAAACCAAGCCTCACTCAAGTTTTCATTGATAGCAAGAGACAGCTCTTGGTATTACACCCAAATCTGTCTTTCTGTAGAAATCTATTAACTACCATGCTCTACTGTCTCTGATTATATATGAAAAATGAGGTATGTAAAGGGGCAAGTAGGATCTCGGTGAGATTTGCGATAGAGCAGTCATTCACCAATAGGTGACAAATATTTTCATTTCCTTCCTGTCTTCATGAAAATTACTACAAAAGCAATGTAAGCCAGGGAGCCTAGGTGGCTCAGTCTGTTAAGCATCTGACTTTTGGTTTCAGCTCAGGTCGTGATCTCATTGGTTGTGGAACTGAGCCCCGGGTCAGGCTCCTAGCTCATTGGGGAGTCTGCTTTAAGGATTCTCTCCCTCTGCTCCTCCCCCCACCCATGCTCTTTCTCTCTCTTTCTAAATAAATAAATGAATCTTTAAAGGAAAAAAAAAAAACAATGTAGGCCTCTCCTCACTTTTCTGTAGCTTGCTATTCATTTCCTTGGTTTTCTATGTACTGAAACATTGAAAAAATATGCACTCCTTGGAGATGGAAGAGGAAAATTGAGCTTTCTGATCTTTTGCTTTCCACTAGCATTTAAAGATCTCAAAGCAATTTTCAAACATTACCTCATTCATTCTTACCTCATCTCTGTTAGTGAAAGACAAAGGGCATTTTTACTGACTAAAGGATGCTGTTTCTACTAACCACATCATTTCAGTGGCTCAAAGAAAATATATACCAAGAAATTCTCTAAGGTGTGGTGGAAATCAGTGATACCATTGACTTTAAAACCCAGGGCTAGCAAACTCCAAGTCAGAGCTTTAACTTGTTTGATAATACATAGGAAAAATCTCTTGGTTGAAAGGAAAAACAGTGAAATTACATTCTAGTCAATTCCTGAAGGGCATGGTTTTATTTTTTATAAGCTTTCTCTTTGGCCCACTGTTTTTGGGGTTTTTTTGTTTTTGTTTTTTGTTTTTGAAACTAGGTACTAAAGAGAGTGTCAGGATGGGAATGTCAGTCATGTAGACTATGGTGATGTTCTTGAGAGTCTAGTGGATAAGAGCCTCAATTTTAACCATATATCTGCCATTTAACAGCCAAATGATCTTGAAAAAGTCATTTATCTTTGCTGTTCTTAGAACAATACTTCCATAAAGGCATGGAAGTATTTCAAAGTTCCTTTTTAGTTCTCATGTTTATTACAACCGTTATGCTATAAATTGCTTTCTAGAAGAATTACTAACAATCTCCTTTTGTCCATTATTTCAAATTCAAGAAACACGTATTGCAAATGTCAGTATTCTAAAATGCCTGAAGGAATAAGGCAGGTAATATAAATAAATGTTACAAGATAGATAAAAGATAATAGGGAATTCTTGCCCCTCCCCAGACATTCAAAGTCACATTTTTTAATAAAAACATAATGTGAGCCAAGCAAAGAACATCTGCAGGCTAAAACACGTTCAAGCTTTTCTTATGCAAAAGTTAGATTATTTCATTTGATCATTCAGCTGTCCCCAGCTTGCTTCATGTGTGTCGTTTTCTTTTCCCAAACATCTCAAAATAATTATGTATCTCTCCAAATAAAAAAAAAAACTTAGATTCATTTTCTTTCAGACTGCTTTAAATCAGGAATACATATTGCCTTTATTCATGTCTTTTCTTGCTAGTTGATTTGATAGTTGATTTGACTCTGGGGATCCATCGCTCCTTTATGAATATATTCACTTTCTAGGCTTCCATGAGCCTATCACCCTTGATTGTCCTAATCTGACTTCTCCTAGACCTCTTTTGTGGGCTTCTCATCTTCTCTTACCAACTTCCAAAATAATGGTGTTTCCTCTGGCTCTTGTTTTAGCCCACTAGCCTTCACTCCACATGTTCTCCTTGAAGATCTCAAACACTCTTATGCGTATAACAATTATTCTAAAATATTTCTGGAACACTATATCTAAAAATTTGCTAATTATCTACCTCAATGTCTTGTAGGCACCTCAATCCCAATGCCCAAATCCCAAGATGCCACTTGTCATCTTATCTGCACTAGTTACAATTTACTGGTCTCAGCTCCAAATTCACCCTTCTTTTCCTTGCTTTATGATGCTGGATCTGGACTCTGTAAACATCTCTCCTTTGCCAGCCAGCTCATCGTTAGGCTTTGTTAATAGAGGGTAATGGAGGGAAACTGCAAAGCTATAGTAGAAGCAAGGGATTTCACTTCCAGATTCTAGTGTACAGTTTTTGTTTCATCACCAGCAGATTGGTGTATATGTGGCCTGAGTAGTACTCATCTTCATGTCCCTCAGAGCCTGCACTCTCCAGCAAATTTCTCCAACCATCCACCTGGTTTTTCCTATGTTCCAGTTTGTTGGTTCACAAACTGGCCCCTGTACATGCAGGGCAAGGAGAGACAGAAGAAAGAGGTAGCCACTCCAATCTGGTAGGCAGCAGGTTTAATAAGTAAGGAAATTTACATAAGAGTCTTGTCTTGAGCACCTGCAAGACAAGTAGATCTTTGCACCTGTCTACCAGAATCTTAAAAGTTTATATAAAGGCTTTAACTGGGTTTAGTCATGTATATCATCCGGATGGTCTCAACAACACCTTATTCTCTCAAGACTATGACCTTGGAGCATCTCCCATTGTGGGAATGGTGGGCAGAACATAAATTCCGAAGACAGGGAATGGGAGGAGAAGTCTTTGATTGCCTGATTCCAGCTTTCAGGTCAACCAGCTGTCATACCCTATCAATGACCTCCTCTAACACAGCTTAAGCCAGCGACCTCTGGCAAGTGTTTCCAGCCACTTGGCAGACCACTTTCACAGACCACTTCTGACCTTCAACCTCTGGCAAATTCGTTTACCATCAGCAAGCTCCATTTTTCTGTTTCAGCCACCTCAATCTGAAAAGGTTTGAATCTCGGTCTTGGAGTAAGAGAAATCTGCTAAGTTCTTAGTCTTTCCTTGTTTGCTGTCCCTAAGCCCTAGAGGAAGTGACTACTTTTTGTTTTTGCTACTTCTATACCACTTAAAGTTCTCTGTTAACACCTTTAACTAAATTTTGTTAGTTAATTATTCTTTGTATTGAATTTTCTCTCTCCAAATTACTGGTGTCATTTGTCCTGACTGGACACTGACTGATGCATAATTAATACCAGAAGTAGTCCCAGGAGACAGACACTCAAAAATGAGATTTGGGGACAGGTTTGGTCCTTCCCTTAGATTTGAATGTGAGGCTGAACTACCTGCCAATGCAAAAAGATATGCTGCTAATCCATGGCATGCGGTGGCTTCACAGTTAGTGATGGTATCAGTGTACTTGCTCATGATGATGTTCCAACTGGAGGAGGTGCCTTGGATGTTCATGTGGCTGCTACACTTATGCCCAATAGTAGTAACTACAAAGACTGTAGTGGGGAACAGAATCTCCTGAGTCCTGAATATATTTACAGGGAAACAGCAACAATAGCAAAAGAAATCTCCTATAGATTGATATTGTTGAAAAATTCAATTCTAAATTTAGTTGTGCAGGTTGAAGGATTACAACATCATTAAATTCACATTCTTCTCAAATTGCATGAGTGAACATTAGGACATTGATTAGAAAACAGTAGGGCCCTAAAACTTTGAATGAGGATGTCTGATTGGATCAGATGAAACTGAACATCTTGAATCTCTGAGACACATTGAAGCTCCCTCATTAGTGGAAGTAGCTTACACTCCTGTGCCTGGGGGGCTACTCTTCCTTTGCATGAAAACTGTGGTAACTTCGTCTGGGGAGGTATCTTGTAAGGGTGTGCTCTAGGTGTCAGTTACATGGTATGAGCCAAGAAAAAATAGTTTATACTCCGAAGAATTATAAGATTGTGCTAATAATTTTCAGCAGAACCCTGGGGAATATATGTAGGAGGATGGAAAATAACACAAAACAAGCAAAATGCATTTATATGTTTGCATTATTTAGTAAATACTAAATAATCTGAATGTAATAAATTGGATTTATGCACCTAGAAGTGGTTCTAATATCTTACTTGGCTGGTTCACTGAAACTGGGATTTAATGGGATTTAATGAGATTTAATGGGATTTAATGAGAATCCCATTAATTTAATGGGATTTAATGAGAATGAGTTGTTAGTGCTTCCCTTGAATTGATGAGCAGGAAGGAATTCAAAGCTTATAGAGATGGGAATTTTGGAATGGAATAATGTGTGATCTATACAGCCACCCACCAAGACAACCGGGAAGATACTCCCTTCACTATGCATTGTCAAAGGCATTACTAGGGATAGCATTCTTATCCTTGAAAATCTCTGGTTCCTCCTCTTAGTTAGCAAGATAAGACAATGAGAGATACAGCAGTTGAGACGGACTCCTGATTTCAATGAAGATAATAGGATTCCCAGAGTGGCAGAGACAAAGGGGCAACACTTAACTGCCAAAGACAAGATGAACATGTTTGCCATCAAAGACAGCAGAGATATGCAGGTATTCACAATGGCATTCAGGGATCTCTGACAATGATACAGTGTTTCCAGGAATGAAACAGATGGGAGGCCTACAAGGATACAATTTAAACCACGTAATAGAAAAAACCCTAGCTCTGATAACCAAAAACCCAATGTGAGTCAGCGCAATGCTAAATCATGACCTTTCACTCACTCTCCATAACAAAGGCCGTTCAAAGACAGAATCTCTGAAGTGAAAAGGAATCTGGATCTCCCTGTGGAAGGACCCTGCAACAACTCCACTTGGTATATAATTATTCCTTCAAGCCTTTTCCAAAGGGAACTGTGGCCAGTTACTAGAATGACAGCATATGGGAAAAAGTAAATATCAAGACTTTCTGGGGATTACTGAACATGGTGAATTGTCAGTAATTTCTTGGGGGCCCAAAATGCTACTGTACCCCAAGAGTCAAAGTGGTGGTTTATAGTGGTAAGGTAATAAATAGAATTTAAGCCAAAATCTGAATGATAATGGACTCATGCAATCCAGAGAAGAATCCCACAAAAATTCATGGACCTATGACTTCACTGAAATTTCTAGGGGTATGAGTATCCTTGCTAAGGTGAAAAGTGAGTTACTATATCTCTCACTACCTATCATGAGAAAATAGGTACAACACATGGTCAGTTTTTATGGATTTAGGAGGCAACAGATACCACATCTGAATGTGTTATTTTGATCCATCTACCAAGTCACCAGTAAATTTGCCAAATTTGAGGAAGAGAAGATTCCACAACAAGTTCAGACTGCAGTGAAAACTGCTTTTCCACTATGGCCTTCTGAGTGGGCAGATCTAATTACACGTAAAGTGTCTTTGGCAAATAAAGATGCTATATGGAGTCTTTTATAAGTGCAAATAGGAGAATCCCAAAAACCATAATTTCTGCACAACTCTGTTTCTTCTGCAGATGATTATTCTCCTTTTTAAAAAACAGCTCTGGCTTGCTACTGGGCTGTGGTAGAGACTAAGAAAGCCTATCTATTTCACATCAGTTGGTCGTGCAATCTGAGCTTACTGTCATGAATGGTGTCTGATTTTTTTTTATTTTAATCTGCATTTTATTTTTTTTTATTATTATGTTATGTTAATCACCATACATTACATCATTAGTTTTTGATGTAGTGTTCCATGATTCCTTGTTTGTGTATAACACCCAGTGCTCCATGCAGAACGTGCCCTCTTTAATACCCATCACCAGGCTAACCCATCCTCCCACCCCCCTCCCCTCTAGAACCCTCAGTTTGTTTTTCAGAGTCCATCGTCTCTCATGGTTCATCTCCCCCTCCGATTTCCCCCCTTCATTCTTCCCCTCCTGCTATCTTCTTCTTTTTTTTTTTTCTTAACATATAATGTATTATTTGTTTCAGAGGTACAGATCTGTGATTCAACAGTCTTACACAATTCACAGTGCTCACCATAGCACATACACTCCCCAATGTCTATCACCCAGCCACCCCATCCCTCCCACCCCCGACCACTCCAGCAACCCTCAGTTTGTTTCCTGAGATTAAGAATTCCTCATATCAGTGAGGTCATATGATACATGTCTTTCTCTGATTGACTTATTTCGCTCAGCATAACACTCTCCAGTTCCATCCATGTCGTTGCAAATGGCAAGATCTCATTCCTTTTGATGGCTGCATAATATTCCATTGTATATATATACCACTTCTTCTTTATCCATTCATCTGTCGATGGACATCTTGGCTCTTTCCACAGTTTGGCTATTGTGGACATTGCTGCTATAAACATTGGGGTGCGCATACCCCTTTGGATCCCTACATTTGTATCTTTGGGGTAAATACCCAGTAGTGCAATTGCTGGATCATATGGTAGCTCTATTTTCAACTTTTTAAAGAACATTCTAGGAGATTATTTTTGATTGTTTTACTCTTCCTAGAAAAGAAACTGTTTTGAATGATTTTACTAAAATTGGATTACATTGTTATTATTAGTAGTAGTATATATTTATACAAATTGCTAATTTACACATACAATTTGATACATTATAATTTATATAAGTAAATAAGTTACATTAAAAGTCACTCAACAAATATAGTTAGAAATTTAAATAGTAACTTTTAAATTTTTAAATTTTCTTATAACTTAAAAATGTTATTTAGTTATTCTCAACTCTGTATTGAATAGAGTGAGGCTTCTGTTTACTCTTTTTATGTATGAAGCACAGATATACATACAGTATATAAGCAAATATACAGTGTTTCTGGCGTTATTAAAATTTCATGGAGGAGTAATTAGGAAAACATGTCAAAAAAGCCTTCTTAGTGGGTCAATAATGAAAAACTGGGCCGACAAACAGAGTCTTAAATTACACAGTAAAGAAGTGTGGAAGCCAGAATTCAATCCTATTTTATAGCTGTAAATCCTTTTTTAAATCTCATCCCAGCTGGCTCCTGGCAATCAGAAATCTGATGGAAAAGTCATTCTACCACAAAACCATGTTGATTTTTCCACCTCTGCCTAGGGCCCCCAGTGCCCTCTTAATAGCCTATGATTCCCTGCTCAGTAGAAAAGCATTTTCTCTGCAGACATCCTGGGAAATGCTCTTCTCAAGACCAAATACATTGCAAATCACAACCGACCTAGAGCTTGACTTAAAATTCTGCAATGTGCTCTCTGGCCATCTGTGCCAAATAGGAGCTAATTAAAAAACAGTTTAAATAAAGTAAGTCCATACTAAAAGGGGGGTTACCTACAGGTGGGCCAATTCACTCTTCTAATTAGTGTCTAGACCTGGCAGGCTGCCCATTCAGCATGCATCAGAAGACATTCACCAACCACGTAGGTGAACATACCTGACTTCTACCTTGCAAAACAAACAAACAATAAGCTTTATTCCTTATACAGAGACCAGCAATGCCCTCCTATTCATCTTCCCCACTTCCAAAAAGTTTTAGTGTTTTAGAGATCCCTAATAGCTTTTCAAAAAGAAACTAACATGTCTTAGACCCCATTTGATACTTCTATCATGACTTACACAAAACCAGGAAAATGCAATATAGAACAATTTACCCCTTTGTAAATTGAAGCTAAAATCACTAAGCAATAAGATGCCATCCAGTCAACACAATGTGAGAGACTCATAAAATAAAATAGCAAATTGCAGTCTGGGCATTTCAGAAAGCTGAAACTAACATGAAGAGTGAGAAACCAAAGTCTGTAGAGAGGATTTGACCAATCTGGTCAAATTTTATAAAGTTACTATAATGTTCTGATTGCAATTACCCTGGCAAGTAAAAATTTATAATGGGTCCTCTGAAACAGAGCCCCCAGGAAACTACATGGTGAAGACACATTGTTTTAAATTAACCATGTCTGTATTTCCTGGAAGAAGTAAGAAAGTAGACTGAAGAAAATAATTAAGAGTTGGCTACATACAACCTCTACTGTAGTAGGATTAACTAGGAAAACAATGTACTACAATGTGATTTCCACCCAAAGACTTTCTTCACAATAATATAGCAGAGGTAGAAATTTAAGTGTTTCAAGACAGTTCATGACATCCCTCACTTTGAAGTTGTTTTACTCTTCATACACATTTTAACTTTGGCTTTTAGACACTTCTAGGCTCAGGGGCTTTTGTATAGAAGAATAATATGTAGTTCCTCACAACTCACAACTAAATGGCATATAAAGCCATATAAGTCAATAACTACAATAAACTTTAAAAAGTGCTATAAAAAGAGGCATATGCAAAGTGTTTTCAGAGTAAAAAGCAGTTAAGGACTGAACATTCAGGAACGTTGCATAAGGTTTCACAGAGGAAGTGACATTTGAACTTAATCTTGTAAAATGAATGAATAAATTTTTCCAGATGAATATTCTAGGAAGAATATTTCTGCTAGAGGTTTGCCAATATAAAAATAATGAATGTGTGTAGAACAATTTGAAAACAAGTCTGTCTCAGTGGGTAATAAATGAAGCTAAAGAGGTAATTTGAGGATTAAATTACAAAGAACTGAAGTGAACCAAATATAGGTATATAAGATTTCACTTAAAATCTGAATTAATCCATAATGATATAAATAAATAGAGGAGACAAATATCTCATGCAGAAAACCTCCAAAAATATTGTGTAGATAATATATAATAAATCTACATAATATGCCATGTTGATAAGTATGTACCCTTGATACAATGTAAGAATGAAAATGGCCATTTGGGCACCTGTGAGGCACAGTCAGTTAAGCAACTGACTCTTGCTTTTGGCTCAGGTCATGATCTGAGGGTCATGGAAGCCCCACCAAGGACTGTACTCAGCGGACAGTCTGCTTGAGATTGAGAATCTCTCTCTCTCTCTGTCCTTCCCCCGCCTTGTGCTCTCTCTCTTCTCAAATAAACAAATAAATATTTTTAAATGGCACTTTATCTGTGATCTTTCTCCCAAAAAAAAACCATAATCTCAGTCTAATTAGAAAAAAACAAGACAAATCTCATTTGAGGGATACATTATAAAATATCTGACCAATAATTCTCTTAACTGTCAAGATCATTAAGAACAGGTTTGAATAATTTTCTGCATCTATTGAGATGTTCATAGGGCTTTTATCTCATATTGTTAATGTGATGTATCATGTTGATTTGCAAATATTGAACTATGCTTGCAACCCAGGAATAAATCCCACTTGATTATGGTGAATATTTTTTAATGTATTGTTGAATGAGGTTTGCTAATTTTGTGTTGAAAATTTTTGCATCTATGTTCATATGGGATATTGGCCTGTAGTTCTCTTTTGGGGGGGGGGTTTGTCTGGTTTTGGTATCAGGATAATTCTAGCTTTGTAGAATGAATTTGGAAGCTTTTCTTCCTCTTCTATTTTTCGGAATAATTTGAGAAAAATAGGTATTAACTTTTCTTTAAATGTTTGGTAGAGTTCACTTGAAGCCATCTGGTCACGGACTTTTGTTTGTTGGGAGGGTTTTTTTGTTTTGTTTTGTTTTTTTGTTTTGTTTTGTTTTTACTACTGATTCAATTTTGTTCTTAATAACCAATCTGTTCAGATTTTCAATTTCCTCTTGATTCAGTTTTGGAAAATTTTATGTTTCTAGGAATTTATTTGTTCTTCTTGTCCAATTTGTTGACATGTAATCATTTGTAGTCTCTTATAATCCTTTGTATTTCTGTGATGTTGATTGTTACTTCACCTCTTTGATTTCTGATTTTATTTATTGAGTCCTCTCTTTGTCATTTCATAAATCTGGCTAAAGGTTTGTCAGGTTTATATTTTCAAAGAACCAGCTCTTGGTTTCATTGATTTTTTTTTTTTTTTAGTTTATATTTCATTTATTTTCACTCTGAACTTTATTATTCCCTTCCTTCCACCGGTTTGAGGCTTTGTTTGTTCTTCTTATTCTAGTTGTTTTATAAGCAAGATTAAATTGTTTATTTGAAATTATTCTTAGTTCTTGAGGTAGATCTGTATTGCTATAAACCTCCCTCTTAGAACTGCTTTTGCTGCATCCCGAAGATTTGGATCATTGTGTTTTCATTTTTCTTTGTCTCCATGTAGACATCCATTTTTATCACCAACATCCACTCATGATAAAAACTCTCAACAAAGTGGGTTTAGAGAAAACATATCTGAACATAATAAAAGTCATATATGACAAACCCATGGCTAACATCATACTCAATAGTGAAAAACCAAAAGTTTTTTCTCTAAGATCAGAATCAAGACAAGGATGTCTACTCTCACCAATTTTATTTAACATAGTACTAGAACTCTTAGCCACAAAGATAAGAAGAAATGAAATAAAAGTCATCCAGTTTGGCAAGAAGTAAAACTGTCACTATTTGCAAATGACATACCATATATAGAAAATTCTAAAGATTCCACCAAAAAAACTATTAGAACTAATAAATGATTTCAGTGAAGTTGCAGGATTTGAAATTAATATACAGAAATCTAGTGGATTTCTATACACTAATAACAAAATAGCAGAAAGAGAAATTAAGAAAACAATCCCATTTGCAATTCTACCAAAAAGAATAAAATACATAAGAATAAATTTAATCAACCATGTGAAAGGCTGTTATTCTGAAAACTGTAAAACATTAATGAAAGAAATTTAGTATAACATAAACAAATGGAAAGATACACCATGCTCATGAATTGAAAGAATTAATATTGCTAAAATGTTCATACTACCCAAAGATATCGACAGATTCAATGGAATTCCTATCAAAATGCCAAAAGCATTGTTTTTGAAGAACTGGAACAAATAATCTTAAAATTTGTATGGAACCACAAAAAATTCCTGAACAGCCAAAGAAATCTTAAGAAAGATGAACGAAACTACAGGTATCACAATCTGAGATTTCAAGATATACTACAAAGCTACACTAATCAAAATGGTATGATGCTGGCACAAAAATAGACACAGATCATTAGAATAGGATAGTGAGTCCAGAAATAAGCCCTTGTTTATATGGTCAATTAATCTATGACAAAGGAGGCAAGTATAATGGGTAAAAGACAGTTTCTTCAATAAACGGTGCTGGGAAAATTGGACAGCTATATGCAAAAGAATGAAACTGGACCACTTTATTACACCGTACACAAAAATAAACTCAAAATGGGTTAAAAACTTAAGCGTGAGACGGGAAACCATAAAACTCCCAAAAGAAAGGACAGGCAGTAATCTCTTGGACATTGGCCTTAGCAACTTTTTTCTGAATATGTCTTCTTAGCAAGGGAAGCAAAAGCAAAAATTAGCTATTGGTACAACATCAAAATCAAAAGCTTTTGCACAGTGAAGGTAACC
Organism: Phoca vitulina; assembly: GCF_004348235.1. NCBI lineage: Eukaryota > Metazoa > Chordata > Mammalia > Carnivora > Phocidae > Phoca > Phoca vitulina. The sequence goes on from NW_022589737.1 coordinate 15,751,564, forward strand.
ATCAACAAAACAAAAAGGCAACCTACTGCATGGAAGAAGATATTTGCAAATGATATTTCCAAAAAAGGGATTAATATCCAAAATACGTAAAGAACTTATATAACTCAACACCAAAAGAGAGAGAAGAAGGAGAAGAAGGAGGAGAAGGAGAAGAAGAAGGAGATTAAAAAATGGGCAGACGACCTGAATAGACATTTTTCCAAAGAAGACATACAGATGGCCAAAAGACAAGTGAAAAGATGTTCAGCATCACTAATCATCAGGGAAATGCAAAGTAAAACAACGATGAAATATCGCCTTACACCTCTTAGAATGGCTAGAATCAAAAAGACAAGAAATAGCAAGTGTTGGTGATGATATGGAGAAAAGAGAACCCTTATGCACTGTTGGTGGGAATGTAAATGAGTGCAACCACTATGGAAAACAGTATGGAGGTTCCCCAAATAATTAAAGAGAAATACCAAGTGATCCAATAATTTTACTACTGGGTATTCACCCAAAGAAAATGAAAACACCAATTTGAAAAGATATGCGCACCACAATGTTTATTGCGCTATTATTTACAATAGCCAAGTTATAGAAGCAACCTAAGTTTGCATGGATAGATAAATGGATGAAGTTATAAAATAAATAAGCCACTGGGATGAAGAATACAACATAGGGAATATATAGTCAATAATAATGTAATAACATTGTATGGTGACAGATAGTAACTACACTTGTCACAGGGAACATAGAATAATGTGCAGAATTGTCAAATTACTATGTTGTGCATCTGAAACTAATGTAATATTGTATGTAAAATATTTTTCCATACCTAAGAGAAGCCTAAGGAGACATGACAACTAAATATAATTTGGTATTATGGATGGAATCATGGAACAGAAAAAGTAATTAAGTAAAATCTAAGAAAAACTGAATGAATTATGGACTTTAGTTAATAATAATATGCCAATATTTATTCATCTATTATAACAAATGTACCATACTAATTTAACATCATAATTATAGGAGAAAATGGGTGTAGGGTTTATGGAAACTTGCTGTAGGATCTTCACAATTTTTTAGCCTAAAAAATAAAATTTATTTTTCTTTTTTTTTTAAGATTTTATTTATTTATTTGAGAGAGAGAGAATGAGAGAGAGCACATGAGAGGGGTTAGGGTCAGAGGGAGAAGCAGACTCCCTGCTCAGCAGGGAGCCCGATGCGGGACTCGATCCAGGGACTCCAGGATCATGACCTGAGCCGAAGGCAGTCGCTTAACCAACTGAGCCACCCAGGCGCCCAAAATTTATTTTTCAAGTATGAATTGAACAGGGTTTCACATCAAACAACTATGTAGGAAAAAATTATTTAGTCAAAATAGTTAAACCATTCAGTGTAGTAGATCTAAGCAAATATAAGACTTCATGATCTTTCATGGTTATATTATTCTCATATTCATTCTAAACGTATAAATCCACCCTCTAAAGACTATCAAAATCTTTTGTTAATGATGTGTAGCCTTAGTCATTTCTCATGCTATCTTTCTAATTAGTGTAATTTCTAAGACAAGGTAAATTAAAACAGGCAAAGCCTGCAAATGACAGTCTAGTGTCACGAAGTTAAAATCTGGAAAGGTTAAAACCAGAAGTCAGATCACCTGACAGTGCACCTATAAATTAACAATGGGACAGGTGATTCATAATTGTGGCCATTTCCTTAGATGATATAGATGTGTGAACACATCATCAATAAGTGAGCAGTTTCAGTTTCACCTTTAGAAGTATCTCAGACTCATTTGTCAGTTGTACATAGATGACAAACATATATCCTGTGTTTGGGAGAATAGTTTCAAAATCAAATATTTTTGTCTATTGGTTCCACAAATCACTAAAGTATTCCAAAAAATTAATATTTCAGAATCTAATTGATATATTTCAAACTGGCATTTTCACCTGAAGTAGCATAACATTCTTTGATAGACCAAAAATCTTATTTAGAAGACCTAAAGGAAGAGTCACTGTACTAGAACTGCACTCTTGAAACTTAAACTTTTGGCCTAGTTTCTTTTAAGAAATAAACAAGCAAAAAATATTTCATGGTGAAATAGCCCTCACACAGAAAAAATACATTAAATATAAATGTTCACATTAATACATTATTATAATTACCAACAGGAAACCACTACCGAGGTCAAGAAATTTAGAACATCAACAGCGTTGCTGAGGTCCTAAGCATGATCTTCTTGCTCCCAAAAGTCTTTTATGTTGATCAACTCCTCTATTTTTTATAGTTATAATACCTATATGTGTGTGTAAGGATGTGGATTAGCATTTTTATGGTATGTATTATGCCTCATTGCTTTTCTTGTAATTCTTCTAAAATATTTTGTCTGTAGGATTCAGCTCTGTAGAACATACTGTTGAGTGCATCTGCAGTTTATTACTTTAATTGCCATATAGTGTTACATTATATGAAAATACTACAGCTCATTTAATAATTCTACTGTTCAAGGATGTATGGGTTGTTTGCAAATTGAGGGTAATTATGAATACTTCATCTATTCTTGTGCATATTTTTTAAAGATTTTACTTATTTATTTGAGAGAGAGAGATTGGACGAGTCAGGGAGGGGCAGTGGGAGAGGGACATTGGGCTGATCATGGAGCCCAATGTGGGGCTTGATCCCAGGACCCTGAAATCATGACCTAAGCCAAAGTCAGATGCTTAACTGACTTATGCATATTTTTAATCCATGTATTTATGTATTTCTATTGGCTATATACCTAGAAGTGCAATTCCTGGGTTATAGATATGCTTACATCCAATTTTAGTAGATAACATAAACTATTTTCCAAACCTATTTATAATACCTATTTATAACATCAGTACTGTTTGTGGTAATTCTTGTTGATTTACATCTTTGTCGACATTTATTATTATCTTTTTCATTTTAGCCATTCTGATCATTGTGTACTAGCATCATATTCTGATTTTAATTTGCATTTTCCTAATAATTACTGAAAATGAGCAGTTTCCTTTGACTATGTTTTGAATTGACTGTTCATTTTCTTACACATTTCTCTACTGATATTTACCAGTTTTCTTCTCATTAATTTGTAGGAATTCTGGATTAGAGTTCTTTGACAGTTATATATGTTACAAATATTTTCTCCCCCTACATGGCTTGCATTTTTACTCACTCAATAAATAAAATTTAGTAAACAGAAGTCCTCAACTTTCCCATAGTCAAATTTGTCAGTCTTCTAATTTATCAGTCTTCTCCTTTATGGTTAGTGCTTTATGTGTTCTGTTTAAGAAAAATTTTTCCTACCACAAGATCATGGATATATTCTTCATTCATATTCTAAAAACTGCTTTGCCGTTAAAAATTGAATTGATTTTTGTATATAGTGGAAGATATAAATCAAGTTTCAATTTCTTTCAAGTGTTTATCCATCATTCCAGTATTTTTATTGAAAATGTAGTCCCTTTCATACTACTCTGCAGTCCAATCTGTGTCATAAATCAGGTGTCCATATGAAATGAATCTAATTCTGGGGGATCTCTCTTCTATTATTCTTTTCTTCCTCTCATTGTGAGTATGAGGCTATCTTATTTTTTGTAGCTTTTTCTTAAGACTTGATATCAGAGGGGCACCTGGGTGGCTCAGTCATTAAGTGTCTGCCTTTGGCTCAGGTCACGATCCCAGGGTCCTGGGATCGAGCCCCACATCGGGCTCCCTGCTCGGCGGAGAGCCTGCTTCTCCCTCTCCCACTCTCCCTGCTTGTGTTCCCTCTCTCGCTGTGTCTCTCTCTGTCAAATAAATAAATAAAATCTTAAAAAAAAAAAAGACTTGATATCAGAATAAGCACCTTATCTTTTTTCTTCTTCAAGTAGTGTTTCAGCTATATATGAAATATATTTATATATAATATGTAAATATATATTTTTATAAAAGTATATAATAATTTTATGTTTCACTAGTAAATATTACTAGAAATTTGATCAAATAGATCATTCTGGAGAAAACTGATATCATTCAATGTCTTCCAATCCATAAAAAGTATATATCTCTTTTTTATTCGGGTTTTATCTGATTTTTGTCAGTAATGTTTGAACTGCAAAAACAGTGGAGAAAAAATGTTATAACCATTCAGGTAGCAAAAACAACTTAACTGTAAGAAAATAATGTAGCTAATTATTCAGATTTCTCATGAATAAAGTAGCATATCCAAAGAAAACAGAATTGTTTTCTATTAAAAATTGTTATTGTTTAAAAAGTTTTAAAAAAAACATATTTGATGCAAAAATTTTTATGTGCAAACTTGTTATTTGTGTGGGAAAATAAAACATTTGTGAATAGTCAAAGCTCTGAAATAATGAATTAAATTACTAATATCCCATCTAAGAAAATTTCTTGGGACTCCTGGCTGGCTCAGTTGGTAGAACATAAAACTCTTCATCTTGGGGTTGTGAGTTCAAGCCCCACATTGGGTGTAGAGATTACTTTAAAAAAAAAACTTAAAAAAGAAAAGAAAATTTCTTGTAGATATATTTTAGCTGATAGAAATAAAAATCAAAATCAAGAACTCAGTAAAAAGAAATTCAAGATTTTTTTAAAAAACTAATTTTGAGCATTGAAACCAATAAAACGTCAATTTAGGCACACAATAACTGAAAGTGTGACTAAAAAAAAAGACAGGATCCTGAGAATAGTTTTTAGTTCATTTTAATCAAAGACTGTTGTGGCAAACAATAAACAACTAAATAAAAAATGATGTTTAATAATCTCTCTTCAAAGAAGTATGTAGAAAAATGTGAAAGATATAAGTAGAGACAAGACAAATTTCTCTCCCTGAATATAGGTAAGTTTTAGTTTTTAGTGACTGTGATAGTTAAGAAACTAGAGATTTAAAACCATCTGATAAATTTAAAGCAAGCATTAGTTTACTTAAAAATAATTTCAGAAATTATAGACCTAGTAGGAGTTGGGGATATAGTGACAAACATAACATAGTTCCTTGCTCTTAAGATGAATATAGTCTAGTAATGAAAACAAATAATTAAACATTATGATTGTCTTTTTCTAATATTTTATAATGTCTAATAGAATTGCCTAATTCTTCCAGAACAAAGAATAAAAATAACTATCAACCATTATTCCGCTTTGAATATAAATATAAATATGCATGCTTCTGATTTCAATCCTAAAGCACAGTGTTGACATTTAATGTGAGATATAAATATGAACACATTTTAAACATAAAATAATGTGCTTATTTTGGTCCACCACTATTTCTTCTTTTGTTGAAATATTAAATTTTACCAAATAATTTTTCACATGCTTTTTAAACAAAACTTTTGTTTAATTAATACGGTCATTGCATTCTTAGATATTCTAATATCAAACCATCCTCCATAGCTGAAACAAACCTCACATCATTTTGTTTTGTTTTTTAAAGATGTATTTACTTATTTGAGAGAGGAATAGGGAGGGGCAGTGGGAAAGGGAGAGACAGTCTTAAGCAGACTTCCTGCTGAGCACAGAGCCCCACATGGGCCTGGATCACATGACCCTGAGATCATGACCTAAGCCAAAACCAAGAGTTGGTTGCTTAGCCAACTACACCACCCGGGTGCCCCCTCACATTGGTTTTCGATGTTTTAATGGACTACGGTTTTAAATTATCAATGTTTTGACATTTTTGCATAAATATTTACACACGCAATTTATTATTTGTGCTGCATTTGTTGTTATTTTTAAGAACACCATTATGTGGTGTTTACAAGAGAATGAATCTCGTTGATCTTAAAAGCAATAATTCGGCACAGAAAAGTCATTTTAATAGAGACAGGAGGGTCTTTTAGATAACTTTCTCACTGTCATACCTGGATATTTATCTTTCTAATTTTACTTCATTTTAAAGTTAATTTTAATAATTTATAGTTTCCTAGGGATGGTGTATACAGTCCAAAGAACAGTGAATTGACAGTGATTAATAACTAAATACAAGAGAAAAAAACAGGAGCAAATAAGTCTTCCAGGAGCTGAAAAAGGGAAAGATGTGAAGTAACAAATCAAGAAAGAATCTAAGGAAAAATTTTTTCTCACTATAAAACAAAGTATAACAGTAATAACTAATACTTTTAGATACTTAGAGCCAATTTTATGTGCTGGGTGCTGTTCTAAGTAGGGTAGCCATTTACTATTGTTTTGGTGGTATACTGCACAATTGCAGGGACAGCATTTACACTGCAGTCTATGTGAATGGTACTTCTGGAGTTGCTTAGTGTAAAACCTGAGTGCCAGACACAGTGGCTTTCACTGAAGCACTTTATAGATTAACATATGTAACCCTCAGAACAATCCTAAATAGTAAATAGCATCATTTTATCACTTTACAGATAAGGAAACAGAGGTAGAGAGAGATTAAGTCCCTTGTCTAAGATTCCACAGCTAGAAGGGGTAGAGCCAGGCTTCGGTCCAGCTCCAGTGCACCACACTACTACACAGAAAATAAAGTTTTATTGAATTAAACTAATCAGTACAGAATTACAAACACACTTTTCTATAGGCGAAGAGGAAAGGAAGAAATCAATTCAAGCAAGGTGAGGGAACTACTCAGTGAAGGAGATAATATAAAACTATCTTGAAGGAATGAGTGGAATTAGGTGAAAAGTCAGGGGAAGTGTTCTTCAGATGGTGGGAATAGTGGTAACAAAGCATGACCACATCCTCTTTTACCTATAAGAGTATGTGACTGAAAGAAATGTGCAAAACAAAATGGGAATTACTGTAATCTACGGGTAGCTGAGTAAACTTGGAAGCATTGCATATATAAAAGTAATTTGTACAAAGGGTTGCAGAAATCTCAGAAAAAATAGAAACATCATATGGGATTAGGCATATAACAAGCTCTCTCCAGGATTTTAAAGAATTGTGGAATGAAATGTATGTCAGGAAAGAAAATGAGACTTCCACTCAGCTCCGTGGGAGGTATATGATCTCTACTAAGCTGTTATCTGCAAGTCTTTATAGACACATATGTCCAAGTTACAAAGAAGTGAGCAAATTTATCCTGTGTTTTAAAATTAAAATGTTTTAAATTTTATTCATTTATTCATTCAAAAGCCCATTCCACATGTGGTTGTAATCTTGGCTTTTTAGTGGAATTTTACCTTCTCCAATTTACGTCTAGTTCCAACTTTCTACTTCTACTGAAATGTCAATGCCTGATGTCACTCTGTATTTTTGTAATCCAGGCATCTTAGTTCTTTACCAAGCTACATTGCCTTGTATGCTAATGTGTTAATGCCTTTAACCCCCCAAAGTATCCACAGTCTCCAGAATACGTAGACAATAGACTTCACTGAAAGCTTGAGGAACAGGAAATATGTACATCACTGAGTGTGTAGCTTGGAAATTTTCCAGTTCGTTCTCACATATCCACCATAGTAGACATCTTCCTCCTGGAAAATTTTCAGAAAGTCTTCTTTTCTATTTGATCTTCATCTTCCTGTTCCTTGAGATTTCTTTCCCTCATTCTTCTCCATTCTATTCCATCTCTCTTCTCTAGCACATTTACCATCATTCCTGAAATTCCATATCATTGGTGAAGCAGAGAAGTTTAGTTTCCTCTTGGTTGTGTGCCAATTGTGGTTCATAATCAAAAGCCTCATTAAATTATATACCTAAAACATGGTAGTTCTCTTCCTGAGAAATACTTAGTATTATCAGATTTTTTAATATTTTTTTATTTGAATGAGTACAAACTAGAGTCTCATTTTGGTTTTGATTTGTAATTTCCCTGATCACCAAAAACAATATATTTTTTATGTACTGTAAAATTACTTTATATTTTATTGCATTTTGGTTTCAATTCAAGAGCTTTTTGTGCCACTAGACAAGGGCATGTATTTGACTTGGACAGTAAAATCTAAACGCAAAAGGAATTTATATTTTGTCTGAGAGTTTGTAAAATGTCACTCATAACATCACTGAATTTCAGTGTTTTTTATATATAAATATGCCATAATTAGTCTTATTTCTGTGATGTGCATAAACATTTAAGTTGAGAATAAACTTTCTACTTCATCAATCAAAATGATCATTTAGATGATTAATTATATACATAGATATCTTAATTACAAAGCTTTATACATGGTTCAAAGATTCCACTTGAACTTTTAAAATCAGTTATTTTGGAAATTTCAAGTTGATGCAAAACCATAATTAAAACTTAACATTGATTATAAAATAAAGGTATACAAATATGTATATATATTTATAGTACACATTTCAATGCTATTGAAAGAATATTGAGATCAGTCAATTATGCTGTGACACAGAACTCTTCGTTGTAGAGATTATATGATTTGACCACAGAACCCTAAGTCAGAAAATAAAATAAAATATATGAAATAGAATAATGTCATCAAAATGCAATAGATTTTAATAAAGGAAAGTTACAGTCAAAAAGAACACAGGGAGAATAGACCTAATTTTTGGTGAACACGGAACCATAACTTCCAATAGTTCTCTGCTGCTTAAAAAGCAAAGCATAATTTCCTTAGCTTGGTATTCAGATTCCCCATAGTCTTGCCCACAAACACATCTTCAACTATGTCTAACAGGTCTCTCACTCCAGTTTCTATTTTACTCAATATTCAGTGAATGCCTTTGTGGTTTCGGGTCTTCTTGGCTCTGCTTATAAAAATTCCTTACCTGTTTAACAGGATTTTGGCTGAGTTAGAGATTAAATTCTGTATAAGAATGATGTGTAAACTGAGGCTACAATTTTTCCAGCAGATATTGATAATAAGTAAAAACTGGCTCCATTTCTCAATTATTATGAATAGTGCTGATTTGAGCATTCATGTACAAATTCTTGTGTGTACATATGTTTTCATTTCTCTTGTATATGTATTTAGTTGTGGAATTGCTGGTTCATGTAGTAACTACCAGATCGATTATCCCAGTGAGTGTGAAGTGGTATCATTATAGTTTTGATTTGCATTTTCCTATTGATTAATTGAGCATTTGTGTCTTATGTATGCATATTTCTTTCAAGAAAAAGCTATTCAAATCTTTTCATTTTTCATTTTTCAATTATATCTTTTCATTTTTATAATGTAAGAGTTCTTTATGTATTCTAAGTACTAGTCTGTTATCAGAAATATGATTTGTAAATATTTTCTCACTTTCAGTGGATTGTTTTTTCACCTTGTTGATAGTGTCTACTGAAGAAGAAAATTAATTTGATGAAATTCAGTTTCTTTTTTTCTTTTGTGTTTTGTACTTATGGAGTCATATCTAAAAGACTATTGTGTAATCTAAGCTCATGAAGATTTTTTTCCTAGTTTTTCTTCTGTTTTATAATTTTAGCTGTCACATATAGATCTTTGACATATTTTGAGTTAATTTTTGCATATGGTGTGAGGTAGGAGTCCAAATTCATTCTTTTGAACATATATATCCATAGACATTGATCTATGTGTATCTGTATGCCAGCACCACAACTTCTAATTACTATAAATATATAGTATGTTTTGAAATCTGAAAACATAAGTCCTCCAACTTTGTTCTTTTTTAAATTCCAGTATAATTAACATAGAGTGTTATGATAGTTTCATGTGTACAATATAGTGATTCAACAATTCAAGTATACTCTTAATCTCCTTCACCTGTTTCAACCATGCACCCACCCATCTCCCCTCTGGTAACCATCAGTTTGTTCTCTATAGTTAACAGTCTGTTTTTTGGTTTGCCTCTTTTTTTCTTTGTTCATTTGTGTTTTGGGGGTGTTTGGGGGGGTGGTTTTTAGATTTATTTATTTATTTGAGAGAGAGAGAGCGCACATGCATGAGCAGGGAAGGGGCAGAGAGAGAGGAAGAGGGAGAGAATCTCCAGTAGACTCCCCGCTGAGCATGGAGCCTGACATGGGGCTCCATCTCATGACACAGATCATGACTCAGGACGAAATCAAGAGTTTGCCACTTAACTGACTGAGCCACCCAGGCACCCCTGTTCATTTGCTTTGTTTCTTAAATTCCACATATGAGTGAAATCATATTGTGTTTGTCTTTCTCAGATTTCACTTAGCAATATACCCTCTAGAACCATCCATGTTGTTGCAAATGGCAAGATTTCATTCTTTTCTATGGCTGAATAATATTCCACTGTATATATATACACCCTTATTTTAGCCATTCATCAATTGACGGACACGGGCTGCTTACATAATTTGGCTATTGTAAATAATGCTGCAATAAACATAAGGGTGCATGTATCCCTTTGAATTAGTGTTTTTGTATTCTTTGGGTAAATACCCAGTAGTGCAATTGCTGGGTGATAGGGTAGTTCTGTTTTTAACTTTTTGTGGAACCTCCGTACTATTTTCCATAGTGGTTGCACCAATCTGCATTTCCACAAACAGTGCATGAGTGTTACTTTTTCTCCACATCCTCACCAACACCCATTATTTCTTGTGTTGTTGTTAGCCATTCTGACAGGTGTGAGGTGATATCTCATTGTAGTTTTGATTTGCATTTCCATGATGGTAAGTGATGATGAGCATCTTTTCATGTGTCTGTTGGCCATCTGTATGTCTTCTCTGGAGATATTTCTGTTCATGTCTTTTGCCCATTTTTATTTACTTATTTTGTTATTATTTTTTCAAGTTTTTATTTAAATTCTAGTTAGTTAGCATATAGTGTAATATGGGTTTCAGGAGTAGAATTTATTGATTCATCACTTACATATAACAGCCAGTGCTCATCACAACAAGTGCCCTCCTTAATACCCATCACGCATTTATCCCATCCTCCACCCACCTCCCCTCCATCAACCCTCAGTTTGTTCTCTGTAGTTAAGAGTCTCTTATGCTTTGCCTTCATCTCTTTTTTCCCCTCTTCCCCTAGTTCATCTGTTTTATTTCTTAAATTCCACATATGAGTGAAATAATATGGTATTTGTCTTTCTCTGACTGATTCGTTTCGCTTAGCATTAATACACTCTAACTCTATCCACATCATTGCAAATGGCAAGAGTTCATTCTTTTTGATGGCTGAATAATATTCCATAGTGTGTGTGTGTGTGTGTGTGTGTGTGTGTGTGTGTGTGTGTGTGTTTCATATCTTCTTTACCATATCTTCTTTATCCATTCATTAGCTGATGGACATGTGGGCTCTTTCTATAGTTTGGTTATTATTGATAATGCTGCTATAAACATCAAGGTACATGTGTCCCTTTTAATCAGTACTTTTGTATCCTTTGGGTAAATATCTAGTAGTTCAATTGCTGGTTGTAGAATAGTCTTATTTTTAACTTTTTGAGGAACCTCTATACTGTTTTTCAGAGTTCTTCTGCCCATTTTTAAATTGGATTACTTGGTTTTTGGCTGTTGAGTTGTACAGGTTCTTTATATATCTTGGATACTAACCCTATATTGGATATGTCATTTGCAAATATCTTCTCCCAATCAGTAGGTTGTCTTTTATTTTTGTTTACTGTTTCCTTCTCTGTGCAGAAGCTTTTTATTTTGATGTAGTCCCCACATTTTATTTTTGCCAACTTTGTTCTTTTTCACAATTGTTTTGACTAGTTAGGATCCCTTGCATTTTCATGTGACTATTAAGATAGGCTTGCCCATTTCTGCAAAAATGGAAGTTGCAATTTTGATAAGGATTGCACTGAACCCATATATTAATTTGGAGAGTATTACCATTTTAATAGCATTGAATCTTCCAGTTTATAAATACAAGATGTCTTACCATTTTTTAGGCCTTATTTAATTTCTTGCAATGATGCTCTGTAGTTTTCCATGTACTGAAAGTACACTTTGTACTTTTTGTTAAATTTATTACTAAGTATATATTTCACATTGATGCACTGGTAAATACAACTGTTCCCTGAAATTCATTTTTGGATTATTTATAAGCAATGTAACATTATAAGTAATGAAACATTAATTTTGAATACTGATCTTATATTTTGAAATCTTGCAGAACTAATTTATTAACACTAAAGTTTTTTGTGGACTCCGTAGGATTTTCAATTTATACAAGTATATCATTTGCAAACAGAAATCATTCTAGTTTCTAATTTTCATTTAGAATGACTTTTATTCCATTTCCTTGCCTAACTGCCTGGCTAAAACTTTAACTACAGTGTTGAATAGAATTCCTGAGAATGGACATTCTTGTCCTGTTCCTAATCTTAGGGGGAAAGTATTTAGTCCTTCACCATTAATATTATATTAGCTATGTTTTGTTTTGTATTTTGTAAATACCTTGTCTAATGTTGAAAAAATTCAATTCTTAGTTTGTTGAGTGTTTTTATCATGATACAGTGTTGGATTTTGTCAAATGCTTTCACTGTATTCAAAAATTATGTAGTTTTCATCCTTTATTCTATTAATATGGTATGTTACATTGACTGATTCTTGTGTGTTGCACAAACTTTGCATCCTAGGATAAACTCCAATTGGTCATGTTAATATATTAACTTACTTTGACTGCTGAAACAAATTACCACACACTTATTGGCTTAAAAATATCAAAGATATATGATCTTGTAATTCTATAGATTAGAGGTTCAACATGAGTCTCACTGGGTTAAAAGCAATGTATCAGCAGAATTGTATTTCTTTCTGGAGGCTCTAGGGGAGAATTTGTTTACTCACACTTTCCATTTTCTAAAGGCTGCCCATATTCTCTGGCTCATGGCACCCTTCTTCCCTCTATTAGCCAAAACAGTAGGTAGAATTATTGACTCTTGACTGCTTCTATGATCACATCTCTTTCTCTGACCCTTGTCTTCAGCCTCCTCCACCTCCTCCTCCTTCCTCCTCCTCTTCCTCCTCCTCCTCCTCCCCGTCTTCTTCTCCTTCTCCTTCTCCTTCTCCTTCTTCTTCTTCTTCTTCTTTTCTCCTTCTCCTTCTTCTTCTTCTTCTTCTTCTTTCTTCTTCTTCTTCTTCTTTCTTCTTCTTCTTTGTCTTCTTCTTCTTCATCTTCTTCTTCTCTTTTTGGACCCTTGTGATAATCAGTTTTACTTGGATAATCTAAGACAACCTCTCTTTTTTAAGGTATTAAGGTGATGTAATTAGCAATTTTGATTCTATTTGCAACCTTATTTCCTTCACCATGTAGCCTAACATATTTAAGACTCCAGGGATTAGAATGTGGATATCTTTGGAAGCCATTATTCTAACTACCATGGCAAATGATCCTTTTGGAATGTTGCTGGAATCAGTTTGCTAGTATTTTGTTGATTTTTACATCTATATTCACAACAATTATTGGTCTGTAGTTTTCTTGTAATGTCATTGTCTGGATTTAGTATTAGTGCCATACTATCCTCACAGAAAGAGTAGGAAAATATTCTCTCTTCCTTTGTTTTTTTTGAAAGAGTTTGAGAAGGATTAGTGTCAATTCTTTAAATACTTGATACAATTTGCCAATGAAGACACCTGGTCCTGGGATGTTTTTATAGAAAGTTTTCTGACTACTGCTTTAATCTTTTTACTTGTTATTGGTCAAGTCACATTTTTTGAGACTATATCCATAGTTTGTGTCTTTCTAGGAATGTATTCATTTCATCTAGATTATCTAATTTGTTGGCATACGATTTTAATATTACCCTTTTTTTTTTCCTGTAAGGTTGGGGGTAATATTCCCCTTTTTTACTGATTTCAGCAATATAAGACCACTTTCTCTCCTTGGCCAGTCTAACTAAAAGTTTGTTGATTTTGCTGATCTTTTCAAAGAACCAACTTTGGGGTTTTTTTCTAATCTACTTACTGTTTTGTTTTGTTTTTTCCTTTCCTCTATTTCATTTCTTTCCACTCAGATTTTTATTATTTCCTTTTTTTCTGCTTGATTTGGGTAGAGGTGGAAGGTTAAGGTTTTGATTTATGATTTTTCTTTTTTTAAATATAGGTGTCTAATGCTATAAATTCATCTCTCATCACTGCTGCAGCTGCATCTTATAAATTTTGGTATGTTGTGTTTTTGTTTTCATTCATTTAAGAGTATTTTTTAACTTCCCTGTGGTTTCTTCTATGTCTTATTGATTATTTGCTCTTGTTTATTCTCCATATATTTGTGAATTTTCTAAAATACCTTCTGGGTTTTTTTATTTCTAATTTCATTTAATATTTGTTAGAGAACATAATTTGTATTGTTTCAATCCTTTTACATTCATTGAGACATTATAATGGCCTAACATATAATATTACCTCGAGAATATTCCATGTGCCCTTGAAAAGTTTGTTGTTGGTGGTTGAAGTATTCTATAGATGTCTATTAGATCTGGGTGGTATATACTGCCATATGAGCCTTTTAATTCCTTGTTGATCTTCTATCTAGTGGTTCTATCCTGAAAGTGGGTATTGAAATCTTCAACTATTATTACTGCTGAATTGTCTATTTATTCCTTCAGTTCTGTCAGTTTTTACTCTACTTACTTTAAGACTCTATTGTTGTCTGTGTATCTGCTTATAATTGTTATATCTTCTTGACAGATTGACACATTTATCACTACAAAATGTCTTTCATTGTCTCTGGTAACGAGATTTGTTTTAAAATCTATTTTGACTAATGTTAGCATAAACACTCCAGCTCTCTTTGGGCTACTATTTTCATAGTATATCTCTTCTAATTCTTTTACTTTCAACCCATTTGTGTCTTTGAATCTAAAGTGTTTCCCTTGATTTTCGTGGCCGACAATTTCTCCCACAGGGGTTAGTCAGAGCATAGTGAGTGAGTGCCCAGCTTCTCCAGCCATGCAGGACACTGCCTATGTGGCCCGTTTTTTTCTCATCTCTTCAAAATACTGAGGTGATTGGCATGACCCAAGGGATGGAAGAGTTTGGGAGCACAGCAACAGGGTTTGGAACTAATTAAAAGGCTGTGGATCTCAGGATTGCCAAAGTAATCCTAAGTAAAAAAAAACAAAGCTAGAAGCATCACACTTCCCAATTTCAAACTATATTGCAAAGTTATAGTAATCAAAACAGTATGCTACTACATACCACAGACACACAGACCAATGCAACATAGTTGAAAGCTCAGAAATAAACCCACACATTAGAGTCAAGCAACATTTGGCAAGTGCACCAAGAACACAAAATGGGAAAAGGTTAGTCTCTTCAACCAATGGTGAGAAATCATTCTCATACATTTGTTCTTTAGATATCATTTTCTTTAGGTTTTTTTTTTTTTTTACATATTTAAAATAGCTAAATTAAAGTCTTTGTCTAATAAATTCACATGTGGGCTTTCTCAGTGATATTTCCATAAGCATTTCATAGAACTTAACTTCTTTTTTTCCTCTCCAGGGACATTCTTTTTTGTTTCTTCTCATAACTTTTGCTGAAAAGTGGGCATTTTAAATAATATAATGTGGCCATTTTGCAAATCACTTAGTTTTTCTCCCCAGGGATTTTGTTGTTTTTGTTGCTGTTTATGTTGTTATTACTGCTGATGGTTATTCGTTTGGTAACTTTCCTAAACTGAGTCTGTAAAGTTTGTGTTCTTTGTAAGGGGTTACTGAAGTCTCTGCTTAGCTGGCTTAATAATCACCTAATGATTGAACATAGATTTCTTTAAATGCCTGTAACCACTGAGTTCCCAGATTTTCCCAAAGGGCTTTGTTGTCTGTTGAGGCTTGCCTTTACACATCTGTCTTAGCTGTCACTTCCTGTTTCTACAGAATCTCCAGGTCAGCCATAGGTAAGAGTGCAGGGCCTTCTCAGGTCTTTCCTAAGCATGCACAGACTCATGTATGAGGACAGTTCTAAGCATGTGAGAGGACTTCTAGATTCCCATGACTTTTCAAAGATTCTCTAGATATATCCAGAAGCTTTTCCTTTTAAGTATTTTGATGAGTTTGCCATTTGCCCCAATAGTTATCACAGCCTCAAGCAATTGCCACTGAATACTGTTTACACTGAATAAACTCTGAGTCAGATCAAATAAGACAAATCTTCTGAGTGGGACTGTCCAGGGAACTGTCATACAGGTAATAACGACAGGTGAGAATAGGGCTTTGGAGGAGCTCCAACCCTATACACATTCTCCAGTGGCTGCTAGACTGCTTTTCAACATGACTACAGGACTGTTGGTTTTCAAGAGCTAAGAAGAGAAGGATGATAGGGTAAGTTAAAACATCACAAAGCTAATTGTCCTTATCAAGACTTAGTCATTTTTCTTCAATAAATATTCACAAGACTGTTGCGGATTTTGGTTAACTTTGAGTTCTGGACGTTTTGATTTTTATCAGTTTTTTCCAGGGTTCTCATTGCTTTTATGAAGGAGAAAATTTCCAAAGGTTTTTTGTTTGTTTGTTTTGTTTTTTGAGAGAGAGAGAGTGGGAATGGGGAGGAGGGGCAGAGGGAGAAAGAGAGAGAGAATCTTAAGCAGGTTCCATGTCCAGGGCTCAAACTCACGACCCTGAGATGATGACCTGAGCCAAAATCCAGAGTCTGATGCTCAGCTGACTGAGCCATCCACATCCCCAATTTTCAGAGGGTTTTACACCACCATTCCTATTGATGTCACTCATTGTTTTTTATAGAGATACTAGATGCTGGTACTCTGTAGTATGACATTTTAATCTTAAGAAGCTCTTAGATAAATTTTTCATGAAATCTTATAATGAGTATATGGAATTGTGGGCTGGATAATAGTACAATTAGGCAGATTCATACATAACTTAATATGACCAATGAATTGATTAATAAGTTGATTTAAAACTGGAAGGAGGTCTCCTGTGGTTCAGTTTTTGGTTTTATCTCATTCAGCTTCTGAACAATTTGGATAAATTTGAATAAATATATTAGATTTTCAAGTCAAATTTTCAAAAATAATTTTTTTTAAAGATTTTATTTATTTATTTGAGAGAGAGAGAGCACATGAGAGGGGGGAGGGTCAGAGGGAGAAGCAGACTCCCTGCTGAGCAGGGAGCCTGATGCAGAACTCGATCCTGGGACTCCAGGATCATGACCTGAGCCGAAGGCAGTCTCTTTAACCAACTGAGCCACCCAGGCACCCTCAAAAATAATTTTAGATAAGGTATCTTATTTTTAAAATATTTTGATAGGCTGAAACACTGAGCAAAAATATTTAAATATTTTTAAATATGTTGATAGGCTGAAACAGTAACATGGCCCAATAAATCCTGTATTTATCTTTTAAAATTAATTGCATTTTGTTTATTAGAAGGAAAAAGTTAATGGTGATCTGTAGTATAAAAGGAAGAAGAGAGAAAAAGAAAGAAGGAAGAAAAGAAAACTAGTAGGTTTAGCTGACCATTGAAATGCTATGTGTTAAACAATAGAATAAGCTTATGACTGGTATACCCATATATACATACAATTGTTCTCAGAAATAATAATTATTAATTCAAAAGATATTTCTTAAACACATAATATGTGCAATCTACTCTGTTAGATACTGTAGACACAAAGATTTATGGGAAAAGTACAGGCTTTGCCCTCAGTGAAATCACTAATAGAGATAAATGAAAACAAATCATAAAACAATGTAGTAAGTGTTACATAGCAAATAAGCACAAAGTGGTCAGGGAACACTCAAACAGAAGAATTAATTCTGTTCAGAGGAGAAATTTGATGAGTAAGTACACTTTGAACAGGCATACAAATGTTTGGAGAGCTTCCCAGGGACTGGTGGCTTGTATTAAGCATTTAGTATGTTGCTGGGGTAAAAAATCATAATAAAACAGGCATTTCTTGGCTTTGAAGATCACAATCTAGTGAGACACTTACTACCAGAAGGAAGAGCTCCCTAACTTCCTTCAAGTGAAAATTAGCTGAAAGATCTTAGTAATTAAGTTGGCAAAAGCACCTCTGCAGATGATTTCCCTCAGTTTCACAGTCGTGAAAAGTAAAACTTCAATTCATGCTGTAACAATTTCTATGGAAATATATTTGGGTGAATTAGAGATGAACAAAAAAGATTAGAGTCATATGCAACTACTCATAAAACTCTAATACAAAGTCAGCACAATCATCAGACTTTTAATTAAGGCTTTGAAAGTAGTTCTACCTCCATAATGTGCTAGATTCCTCTGAACTTATTACACAAGCATTTTTTCATTGAATTGCTACAGCAACTCTAAGCACTGAACAAGATTTATAATATCACAGATTGGATGACAGATAATGGTAAAAGCTAAAGATAATAAATAATTATTGGTACCATCAGGACTCTTTGAAAAACATCCTTTTAAAGAGTGCATTTCAGAATCCTACAAAAATAGAATTTGTGCAAAGAACATAAAAATGTTAAATTTAAAATAGATGGGAGAAAGGATACTAAGAATTCACAGGGAGGAATATAGATCTAATTTAGAAGCAATTGACACAAACTTATCTGTAAAACAGGATAGTTTTTCAGATAAGCATTTACACAAGTAGATTAAATGTTCTATTAATCTCTTCATATCAAAGATAACAAATGTCACCTAATCTGAGTCATGGTGTCATTCTGATAGTTTTTCCACTTTACAACTGAGAAGTTTGGTTACTATTGACATTGGTACACATATATTCAATGTGAAAAAATATATAGTAATTGCATATGCATTTGGTCTATTCTATTCAGGTCTTTCTGAATCAATAGAGAGTTAATCATATAAAAATGTTAGTAGATGGCTTTATAAAGATATTAGGCATGTGTTTTCTTGGTGTCTGGCTCTTTTCTGAGGAGAGAGGAAAACAGTCCAAAATACCTATACACACCTGTATCAGGGTTTCTCACAGAAGCAACTTACAGAAAGAAATATATGGTGATTAACATAACATAAAAAAAAAAAAAAAAAGAAATGCCAAGAAGAAGAGTTTTAAGGGAGGTAGTTGCAGCAAGCCACACATTAATATTTGCCAAGTGCCTATTGTGGGGTGTCCCGATTGGATGGGCGGCCAGCAGTGTGGATGGTGAAAGAATTCACTGGAGGCAGAACAAAAGAGATAGAAGTTTATTGACTACAGTAGGCAAGGGAACAGTGGGCAAGACAGCAAAGGAGAGACTGTCTGCATGAGGTGGTGGTGAGGGGCCACAGTTATAGGACAGAGTGGGGTCTTATGGAATTTTCCCTTTTTTGGTAATCTTAGGAACTGTGCCTGGTTATAACTGGTCAGTAAGGGCCTATGGCTATTTCGAGGTGGGTCGCTTAATGAGCCTGTTTGTGTCAGCTCGGTGGTCCCTGTGGGTCCTTTTGCTTTACTCAAGTTTCCATTGCTCAAGCCTGTTGCCTAAAAGCAGCCTCTACACGTGTAAAATACAACACACACATTTTACACATAGCACTTTGCATGCACCTTATTTTATTTAATTCACAATGAATGCTCAAAGATGATTATTGTCATTTTCCAAATAAGAAAACTGAGTTAAATGACTTACCCAAACTCAAATCTCTCTGCACTATTTCCATCATATCACACAACTAATGAAAATCTAGAGCAGTAGTTAAATTGAATTGTTGAAAAGAGAGGATCTAGAGCAGATTGAAAGCTAAAGAGATGTGAATAATATCAACATGGAACAATCAGAACATGTTTTACTGGGTGAGAAGCTAAGATTCAGGAAAACTCATTTTAAAAGTGCTTAGCATTCTCCCAATAACAAGACTTTAAAATAGGAGGACTATGCAGAATGTTGCCATTATCATATGTTGGCAAATTTGTTATCTAATAAATCCCTCTTTATTTCTCAGATTTGCTGCTGCAATTTAGTAAAAACCTTCATTGCAGTAGCTTGAATAGAAGATGTCAACTCTTGAAGAAGTAAAACTACTTTTACCTTTTTAAATGATAAAATTATTGCTACTTTGCTAGCCATTGATCACTGTTGCTACTATGTGTTTACAACCAACAACTTATTTGCCCATCACTAACGTACCAAAACATTTTTCATTCATTCACAGTTCACTTCAAACCATTGAGCAAGAATTGTTTGTCACCAATGAGGAAGTAGTGTTGAAGAAATTAGCAGAACTGCCTGTGAGTTTGAGGTCAGTGATAGGTGTGTTTCACCAGGAATATAGATATGCCTTGCTCTGAGATAAGTCAGATTTTGATTTTCCATAACTTGATTATTTATATGCAGACAAATCTCAAGTATGTACATGCACACACCATGTATCCAGCCCAAATTACCAGAAGCTTAACAAACATTATCTCTATTTATCTAATCTGTCTGATATGTCTATCTCTATCTATCTAATGTTTTATAAGAAGGACAAACTCAGTATGCTAAAAACTGAGTTTACTTTCTTTCCTTTCTCTCTATCCTACCCTACTGCAAACACCCTGCCCTCTTAGTGACTGACACTAGTAAGGGCACAAATCTAAAATCTATCCTTGACTACACCTCCCCCTCTCCCTGAACTCTGCACCTCTAACCCCCTGTTCCACTTATGTCAATTCCTTATTCTAATCCCAAAGGATCTCTTCAGTCTATTTCTTACTCCATTACTGCACTAGCCTGGCCATCATTATATCTTGATGGACTTTTGAACAACTTCCTGCCAGTTTTTCCCACTTCAACTGATCTTTTAAAAAATTAATATATTATGTGTTTGCTTATGCATCTTATTTACCAGACTCCTAGAGAAGGAATACAATCTTCTCTGATATGCCCTGCCTCCACAGCACTTAGAACATGGTGAATACTCAGTTAATTTTTGTTAATGAATAAACAACATATATTCATTCACTATTTTTTTAACTTGCACTTGAGTGATCAAGTACAACATACCCAATGTAAAGGGCATATCTAAACACCATTAAAATGTTCCTTACTCATCTCCCACATATATACTATCTTACACTTAATTTTAGTATTTTTTATTACCAGTCTAAGATGTAATAATAGAATGCACTGTCCACTACCTAGCTATCAAACTGCATGAAACTCAACTTTGGCGTTGCTTTTTTCATAGATTAGCAAGATAGATGTTGGTTCTGCTGGATTAATTACCAATATTCAAAGAAAATTACATTTTTTTCATTGTTCTTGCGTTAGTACCAATTATGATATATGTTGCGAAAACAGTGGAAATTGAAGTGGGAAACACACCTTTAAAATGTGTCTGTCCAGGGGCACCTGGGTGGCTCAGTCGGTTAAGCATCTACCCTTGGCTCAAGTCATGATATCAGGGTCCTGGGATCGAGCTCCGCGTCAGGCTCTCTGCTCAGCAGGGAGCCTGCTTCTCCCTCTCCCTCCGCAGCTCCCCCTACTTGTACTCTCTCTCTGTCAAATAAATAAATAAAATCTTTAAAAAATAAAAAATAAAATGTCTGTCCAGAAACATATGTGTAAATCCCTTCAGACAGCTGTGTGTGTGTGTGTGTGTGTGTGTGTGTGTGTGTCTTCTCCTGTATATATGTCAGTAAGTATCTCACATAATTTTCTTAATACATGCCCTTCCCCACATAGGTGAGTTGTTCAAAACTATCTTCTGAACTTACAATTTTGCCATGACTTAGTAATCAGTACTGCACTTACCTCCTGCTACAAACAACTGTAAAACAGGACAAAATATATAAGGCAAACTCTTATTATATTTTTTCTTTGTTGACATTTGCACCAATAAGAATAAAAGGTGGGTAAAACTTCTCACAACTTAACATCGGTCACAGTGCCGATGCAATACAAATAGCACTGTATTCACTGCCACGCGTTCACAGCATATTGTTATTATTACTATTATTATTATTTACATGTATTTTAATTCTACTTAATGTCCTTGATAAAGCATTATAATTTCTTAATTTTATTAAATGTTGATGCTGCATAGCTATTTTATTAATAGTCTCTGTATATCAATAAAGCACTTTTGCTACATACCAAAATACAATAGTTGTTTCAATAAAAAACATTTATCCAATAACTCAAGCTGTGTGTGGGCCTAATTTATTTTTTTCCATGAACATTAGTTTTACCTGAAAGATGACTAACCAAAAAAGATGACTGGCTATTCAGATTTGGATACTTTGAAAAACTTAATACAGCAATCCTGTCTCTTTAAGAAAACTATTACTTATAGCCAATGAGAAAATTTTAGCTTTAAAGTAAAAACTGTAATTTTTGAAATCTTGTATCTGCCTCCATGAGTATGACAACTTCTCACATGTAATGAGGTAATGATTTTTCTTGTCGTAGGATGAATGTAAATTTCTGATAAGGTATAAGAAAATGTGTCAACACTTAGAATATCTTCATAACTAATGAACCAATATTTTCCAAATTATCAATATGTGATATTACAAAATCCTGTATGGGGAAAAAATTTATTCCACCTACAAGACAGACAAATGGATTTTAATATATCCAAAACCAAAAGGTTGTGGGTATAGTTTTAGATTACACATTATAACTAATTTCTAAGAAACTACCACTTGTCGATTTTGTGTTAGTATCAAAGGGAAATATTTATAATTATCTGAAAAAAACTATTACAATTCTCAACACTTTTATTTTTCAATAAGCCAACATATAGGACATCATTAGTTTCAGACGTAGAGTTCAGTAATTCATCAGGGGCATATAGTTAAGAGTCTCTCATGGTTTATCTCCCTCTCTGATTTCTTCCCATTCTGTTTTCCCTCCCTTAACCTATGATCCTCTACGCTATTTCTTATATTCCACATATGAGTGAAACCATATGATAATTGTCTTTCTCTGCTTGACTTATTTTGCTCAGCATAATACCCTCCAGTTCCATCCATGCCTTTGTAAATGGTAAAATTTCATCCTTTTTAATGGCTGTGTAATATTCGTGTGTGTGTGTGTGTGTGTGTGTGTGTGTGTGTGTGTGTAATCTTTATCCATTCATTTGTCAATGGACATCTTGGCTCTTTCCATAGTTTGGCTATTGTGGACATTGCTGCTATAAACACTGGGGTACAGGTGCCTCTTCAGATCACTACATTTGTATCTTTGGGGTAAATACCCAGTAGTGCAATTGCTGGGTTGTAAGGTAGCTCTATTTTCAACTACTTGAGGAACCTCCATACTGTTTTCCAGAGTGGCTGCACCAGCTTGCATTCCCACCAACAGTGTAAGAGGGTTCCCCTTTCTCCACATCCTCACCAACATCTGTCATTTCCTAACATAAATTTTAGCCATTCTGACTGGCATTGAGGTGGTATCTCACTGAGGTTTTGATTTGGATTTCCCTGATGCCGAATGATATTGAGCACTTTTTCATGTATCTGTTGTCCATTTGGATGTCTTCTTTGCAGAAATGTCTGTTCATGTCTTCTGTGCATTTCTTGATTGGATTATTTGTTCTTTGGGTGTTGAGTTTGATAAGTTCTTTATAGATTTTAGATACTAGCCCTTTATCTGGTATGTCATTTGCAAATATCTTCTCCCATTCTGTCCGTTGTCTTTTGGTTTTGTTGACTGTTTCCTTTGCTTTGCAAAAGCTTTTTATCTTGATGAAGTCCCAATAGTTCATTTTTGCCCTTGCTTCCCTTGCCTTTGGCGATGTTTCTAGGAAGAAGTTCCTGCGGCTGAGGTCAAAGAGGTTGCTGCCTGTGTTCTTCTCTAGGATTTTGATGAATTCCTCTCTCACAATTAGGACTTTCATCTATTTTGAGTTTATCTTTGTGTATGGTGTAAGGGAGATGGTCCAGTTTCATTCTTCTACATGTGGCTGTCCAATTCTCCCAACATCATTTGTTGAGGAGACTGTCCTTTTTCCATTGCATATTCTTTCCAGCTTTGTTGAAGATTAGTTGACCATAGAGTTGAGGGTCCATTTCTGGGTTCTCTATTCTGTTCCATTGATCTAGTGTCTGTTTTTTTGTCAGTACCATACTGTCTTGATGATTACAGCTCTGTAATAGAGCTTGAAGTCTGGAATTGTGATGCCACCAGCTTTGGTTTTCTTTTTCAACATTCAACTGGCTATTTGGGGTCTTTCTGGTTCCATACAAATTTTAGAATTATTTGTTCCAGCTCTGTGAAAAATGTTGCTGGTATTTCTCAACACTTTTAAAACTACATTATCTGTGTGAGATACTTCACATACTATAACCAAAGCAAAAATGAATGCAAAATTAGATATGATAATCTAGCTGTCTTCTGTTAAGCCAAATACTAAAGAAGTTTCAAAAAAAAATAAAGCAATGCCACTCTTTTCACTAAATTTTTGTTTTGGAAAATATAGTTATTTTCATAAAAATATGTTATTTATGTTAAAATTTATTTCTGTTTAATTCATTACTCTTATGTTAAATAGATTTATAAATAAATACTTCAAAATTTTCCCATTCTAATTTCTAATATCATACATAGAGATAGAGATAACCCACATAAACAAAAGCTCTTTGGAGCACTCAATAAATTTTAAGATGACAAAGGGGTACTGAGACTAAAATATTTGATGACTGCTACCCTAGGGTAAGGGTTATGTTTTGTAATTAATGATAAAATGGAAATATCTATTGTCTAATTAATAAAATCTCATTTTTTTGGAACTAAGAAATTTTAGCAAAAATTGTAATTGCTTTCTAGAACAAAACCCATTAACGTTTAAAAGAAGACAACATAATATAGACACATATCTTTTCATCTACAATATCCAGCAGATAATTGGAAAATACAAAATATTCTAAGAAGCAAAAAAAGAAGGCTAGTAATCAAGAAAAATGGCAGCAAGGAGCACCTGGAAGGCTCAGTCGGTTAAGCATCTGACTTCAGCTCAGGTCTTGATCAGGGTCCTGGGATCAAGCCCCACATTGGGCTCCCTGCTCAACAGGGAGTCTGCTTGTCCCTTTCCCTCTCCTTCTGCCCCTCCCTCCACTTGTACGCTCTCTCTCTCAAATAAATAAATAAATAAAATCTTTTAAAGAGAGAGAGAGAGAGAAATGGCAGCAACAGAAACAGACCCCAAGATGATTCATATGTTGGAATCAGAAGACAAGTACTTTTATAGGAGTCATCTAAACATATTGAAGGATTAAGAAAAGTGATTCAAGGATTAAGAAAAGTGAACACAAAGGAAATATCAGCAGCATAATGGACACTGTAAAAAGAACCAAATGAAAGTCTATAGTGGAAAAACACAACATCATAAATTTAAAAATAGACTTAAGAGTAGATTGGAATTGGGGCACCTGGGTGGCTCAGTCGGTTAAGCGGCTGCCTTCGGCTCAGGTCATAATCCCAGGGTCCTGGGATCGAGCCCCGCATTGGACTCCCTGTTCAGCAGAGAGCCTGCTTCTCCCTTTCCCTCTGCCTGCCGCTCTGCCTACTTGTGCTATCTCTCTGTCAAATAAATAAATTAAAAAAAAAAAATCTTAAAAAAATTTATAAAAAAAAAAAAGAGTAGATTGGAATTGGCAGAATAGAGGGTGATTGAATCTGAAATGAGTAGATGAGTAGAAACCATCCACCCAGAGGAACAGAAAGGAGGGAGAAAAGGATAGAAACATAAAATGAACAGAGCTTCATTTTACACTATATCTCAGAGAAGGGTAAATAATAGAAAGTGGTTTAATTACTTGCAGTGGGGACACCTGGCTGGCTCAGCCCAAAGAGCATGCAACTCTTGATCTCAGGGTTGTGAGTTGGAGCCCCACATTGGGTGTAGAGATTACCTAAATAAAAACTTAAAAAAAAAAAAAATTAGCAGCAATTGGAGTTTCAAAAGAAAAGGAGAGATAGAATGGAACAGGAAAAAAAATGTTGACATTATATGGCCAAAATTTTCCAAATTTGGTAAAAATACAAGTATCTATACATCCTTTAAGCAGAAAGTCATATCTATGCAGGTCATATTCACATCACTGAAAACCAAAGGTGAACAGAACAAATCATAAAAGCATACAGAGTGGGGAAAATACAGATTACAATCGGGAGAGCAATGAAAAAATAACATGTAATTTCTTAAGGAGGGAATATGAAAAAGGAAGCCAAAATAAAACAAGTGGCATCTTTTAGCACCTGAAGAAGAAGATATCTGAGAGAGGATCCAAAAAGCACGAACCAGTTATAAACTGGACTTCATCCAAATTATAAGTGCTGTTCATTGAATACACCATTATGAAGATAAAATGTAATGCTCACACATGGAGAAAACATTTCCACTCATATATCTGACAGAATATGGAAAAAATCGTCTATAAATCAATTATAAAAACACAACTCAATTTTTTAAATGGGCCAAAAATTTGACCAGACACCTAACAAAAGATGATATTCAACTTGTTTATAAGAATATTAGACTCTTAAAATTCACCACCAGGTAGATGCCAATTAAACCATAATGTGATACTACATTACATTCTCTATCATTGCTAAACTCAAAAATGCCCACCACCAAATGGTAAGGATGTGGAACAAGTGGAGTCTCATTTATCATTAATGAGAATATAAAGTGAAGTGGTACAATCGCTTTGAAAAACAATTTGGCAGCTTTTTATAAAGTTACATATATAGACATATCTATACTCTGTAATTCAAGGCATATAGTCCATGTTACCAAAAACTGGAAACATCTCAAATGTTCATCAACAGGAGTATGGGCAAATGAATCATTGTATACTGATACAGTGGAATACTTAGCAATACAAATGAATCTCAAATCCATTACACTGATCAAAAGAAGCCAGACACAAGAGTACACACCATGTGATTTCATTTATGTAGTACAAGAGCAGGCAAAACTAATCTATGGTGAATGAAATGAGAATCATAAGGGAAAAAACTGTAACTGTGAGGAACAGATGTTAACTAAGCTTGTGGTAATCATTTTGCAGTACAAACATATATGAAATCATTATTTTGTACACCTTAAACATAGAATGCTGTTTGTCAGTTATATCTCAATAAAACTGGAAAAAATAGGTTCCCTATGGGGATCTAGGAAGTTTTCTATGGTGATAGATATGCTGCATCTAGACTAGAATACTTGTTACATAAGTATATCCATTCATCAAAATCTACATAACATATACTAAAAGTTGTTCTTGTACAGGGACTTGAAGTATGTTAATTCTACCTCAATAAAAAGAAAATTATCTTCCTGCAATAAGCATCTTCTAGTTGATTCTACTTAACTCTAAATAAACAATCTGCAATTATGAATCACTAATTCAATTCCTACTTCTACTGGAACCTAAATGTCTGCAGTTTAAATACTTGTTTCTTCATATATGAAATTGTACTATTCAAACACATGGGTTTATAGTATAACTTTCTCATATAAAATTTTATATGTACACAACGACTAAGTGTATTCAAAATTTGAATAACCCAGGTTGAATAATAGCTCCTAGACTGCTGGTATCAATCATGTCATATATTTTAATATATCCATAATACTTCCAAAAATAAGCTTTTCTAAGAAAATCAATAATGGGATCTGACATCAGATTATGTTTCATCTGCCTTTTACACAGCATCAAGATGACATTGTAAGAGGGGGAAGGAAGGATAAAAGAAACATATCTACCAAGAATAAAAAGCCCAAAGAGGTGACTGAAGATAAAGTCTAGATTAGAGGAAGCAAGCACAAGAATAACACAGGTTTAGAAAACTAGATTTATAATGGGAGATAGTATTAAGAGTCACCACTTTAATAATATATGTTTTTTCCACACTTCTTACTCTGATTGCATGAAATATTTAGAAATATTCAAAAATTATGTTTTAATATTAGTATCAAAGAAGGTTTCTGGCTTTCTAAGAGACACTTGATGTAAGTGTATAACTCCATAAATCTGTTTGCTTGCACAAAAATATTCATCATTGATGATATTAATTCCATGAGACTCAGATTATAATTTGGCCTTAGTTTTATTTCAGTTAGTATGCTCAGGACAGCATAAATAATCTTATTTACACATTTAATTCAAGTTTACATAACATGTAGAAAAAAATAAAGTTTGAGACACGAATGATAAATTATTATATATTTAGACACAGAATTGAAACAGATCTTCATGTTTTGAAATTCGGTTTGGGTTTTTTTTGTTTTGTTTTGTTTTTGTTTTTTTTGCCTCTAAGTATATCCTATTTTTGAAGTGAGAAAAGTGTAATCTATATTCCTCCTTTTTGTAGCATTCCATTAACTATATACCTAGAATCTTATGAGCACAATTTTTTTTTTAATTCTAGTTAGTTAACATACAATGTAATATTTAGGTTTCAGGTGTAGAATTTAGTGATTCATTACTTACAAATCACACCCAGTGCTCATCACTAGTGCCCTCCTTATACCCATCACCTATTTAGCCCCTCCCCCACCCACCTCCTTCCAGCAATGCTGTTTGTTCTCTACAGCTGAGTCTTTTATGGTTTGCCTCCCTGTTGTTTTTTTTTCCTTCCCCTATGTTAATCTGTTTTGTTTCTTAAATTCTACATGAGTGAAATCATATGGTATTTGTCTTTCTCTGACTGACTTATTTTGCTTAGCATAATACACTCTAGCATCCATCCACATCCACATTGCAAATGGCATGAGCATAAAATTTTAATATAGAACAATTAAAGAAGGAAAAAAAAGAGGATTAACTTTGTCTCTTTTTGAACTTCCATAATATAATCTTACAGTATGATCTCATTTGTTTGTGCTTCTTTGCTCAACATTATATCTTCAACCATGATTTTATGAATGGGACCTATTGGTTTATTTCATTGCTGTGTTCATTGTGTTCTATTGAACAAATATGCTATACTTTATTTACCCATTCTCCTACTGATGGACTTTTGGGTTAATTCTAGTTTTTTCCTTCTACATTTAAGAATGCTATGAACATTCTAGTATTTTTTTTTTTTTTTTGGTACCCAAATATATGTATTTCTTTTGAGTCTATACCCGTTGTTAAACTATTTGGTCACAGTATATGCATTTGTTTAGTTTCATAAATAATGCTAAACAATTTTCCAAAATGATAATACCAATTTAGATAGAGAATGAGAGTTGAGTTTGCTTTACATCCTTGCCAACACTTGATATTATAAGTATTTTTTTAATTGTCACTTTAATTTGCATTTCCGTGATGGACAATGATATTGAGCATTATCTTATATATTTTTTTAGCCTTTTAAATATTTTATTTTATGAGTTTTGCCTATTCAAGTATCCTGGTCACTTTTCTACAGGCTATCTTGTCCTTTTCTTATTGATTTGTTGTTTTCTTAAATATTCTGGACATATGTTGTGTGTATATATGTATTGCTGTATGTACATATATGTGTATATATATACATATATATGTTATATAATAATTTTCTTTACTGCAAATATCATCTGCTACACTCACCTCTTCAGTCTCTTACTGATGAACAGAAGTTCTTAATGTACTTCAACTTATCAAAATTTTCTTAATGATTAGTGTTTTCCTGTATTTTTTGTGAGAAACTTTTGATTATCACAAGTTAGCTTTTTTTAACATCACAAGACAGGAAAACTTCATTTTTTTTTTTTACTTTTTACATTTAGATCTAAAATCTCCCAAATATTGATTTACGTATATAGTATGAAGTAGAGTTAAAGATGTACATTTTCTATATGGATATATAGTTGATCCACCATCTTTAATTGATAAGACTGTCTTCCATCTTCTGTCCATTGGCACTTTTGTCACAAACCAATTGTTATCATATACCAATAACCAATAATAATGTAATAATATAATATAATAATATAGCCAATTGTTATTATAATGTGGCTCCCTTTTTAAACACTGTTATAATTTCTTTACATTTCCATATATTTTGAAATCAACTGGTCATTTAAAAAATTTACTTTTGATTTCTATTTTGATTGAATTTTGATAAAATAACTTAGGTACATTTAACATCTTTACAAAATTTATGCTTCCAAATCATGAACATGATTTATTTAGTCTTCTTTAATTCTTATTAGTATATGGGGTTGTTTTCTGTGTAGAGGGTCTGCATATCTTAAATTAGATTTTACACATTTAATATATTTTAGTGTGATTGTAAATGATAATTTAAATTATTTTAAGTTTTAATTGTTCGAGCTTGCATATAGAAACACAATCACTTTTGGATATTGGCCCTGTATTCAAGAAAAAAAATTATTTTATTTTATTTATGTATTTGAGAGAGAGCAAGAATGAGAGAGGTCACAGAGGAAGAGAGAGAAGCAGACTTGCCTCTGAGCAGGGAGCCCCATGCGGGCTCGATCGCAGGATCTCCAGATCACAACCCAGCCGAAGGCAGATGCTTAACAGACTGAGCCACCCAAGCGCCCCTCAAGAAAATTTCTGTATTCATTAATTATAATAGTTTATCTGCAGATTTTTAACTATATATGCAACCATGGCAACTATGAATAATAGGTTTTTTTTTCTTTTCTTTTCCAATTCTTATAACTTTACATTTTCTTCCTTGCCTTATTGCACTACCCTGAATCCTCTAGTAAAATGTTGAATAGAAATGTTGATAGATATTCTTGCTTCATTCCCATTCTCAGGAAAGAGCTTTCATTATTTCACCCATATGGATACCCTTTATCATATTAAGTAAAGAGAAGTCTTTGGTGTCATAAGCTTAACCAAGGTAACTTTTAATAAGAACCATACTACATCTATATTATAAAAAAGGCTACAGAATATCTATTTTTTGTAACATTAGGAAAAGTTCTGGTAACTATAAGTCATCTTTCTCTACATCTTTATTATACTCTAATGTGTCCACAGCCTCAATTTAATTTCTGAAGCAAATCATTCAAAGTTATTGGTTAAAAGTATCAGGAGAGACTTGCCTTGATTTGGAAGTCCGTCACAATATGGGCAATCACTTCTTTTCTGTTAAATGTGACTTAGCTCTTCTCCAGAGTTGTATATCACCAAACAAGTCTAATAACATTTTGTAAAGCAGTCAAATACCACGTATTAACAATAAAGTCATCTGTATGTGAAATATTCCATACTTCACTAAGGAAATAATATGACTAATTGTATAATATGCCCTCCTACAGCCATATCCTCCTGAGAAAATGGTATAACAATAGGATCATTTCACCAACATTTATGCCTTATCACAGATAATGTCTTATCAGTTTATCTTTCTCATTACTAGATGTAAATGGAAGAAACCAGGTGATCAATGTACTTTTGTTCACTTCAGTAACCAGAGTAATTCATAGTAGCCCCAAAAGACAATCATAATGACTTAATATATTCTTCCTTTACAATTTTTATTTAAAGCTATATCATGGAAATTTGGCCTAAAATAGTCAATGAAAAAAATAATTACTCTCTCTAGGACTCTGTGTCAATTTCCCATCTATATATGGATTTTTATTAATTTTCATTATAATTTCACATATGCATGAAGAAACTAACATTTTCTTGCAATTTTAAAGGGAGAGAAAATAAGGTCAAGTATCTTACTTCAAACAACCTAAGTGGTACGATAAGGAAAAGCCATTTTCTAAAACTATGTACTATTCTCCAGCTTTTGACTTCATACCCTGAGAAGTACAGGTAATCAATAAATGCTGACTAAGTATGATAAAAACGTTACATGGCAGAGAAAATGTATTCAACTAAAAATACATATGTAAACTGTGTGTGTGTGTGTGTGTGTGTGTGGCTTGTGCAAGAATATTTTATCAGATTCATGCTACAAAGAGCCAGGTGAGATCTTTTCTAAGAGAAAACCTTTATTTGATTTATTCATAAATGCAGTTCATTTGAAAAAGTGTCTATCAAAATAAGCTACCATGATTGGAAATGTTTGTAGTCAAAATAAAATTTCAGATAAAACCAAAAAAAAATTGCAATGGAAACAAATACTTTTTGCTAATAGGTTGAATCCAAACAATACTTATTTTCTGAAAGAAAATGGCTAATTTAGCAAATGCTTACCAGCAGGGGCCCAATCAGATGATAAGTGATGGAGTTGGAAATAAAGCCTAATTTTTGAACCCTAGTTCAAAAATTGAATGCATTAGATCACTCGACCTTTCTAAAAAGCCTGACTTTTTGAAAATAGAATGAAATTAGTTTACTTAAATGAAGAAAGAAAAAATAACTCTTATTTGTCTATAATCCTGTTTGGGATCTACCTCTTCTAGTCCACTCCTAATTTCAGGGGGAAAAGTCAATGTTAGTTTCAGAGTCTTTTATATTTACAGGGATAATAGAAGAAAACACTACTCTTGACTGTCTACTATAACCCTGGCACTCTGTCTCACCATTACAACCTAGAGGAGGATAATTATCTATATTGCTGATAACAAAGCTAGTGCTAGCTATCACACTCAACTCCACTGCTAAGTGGTTAAGTGCTAGTTTACTTGGTATCTGACAATACTACCACCACTACCACCATCCCCAACCCCACCAACCCCCCACCCCGTGGTTTCTCTTAAAGATTCATAGAAAATGAAATGTGTGATCTCAACCACCTGCCTGTCATCACCTAAAGAAGAGGTTTATAATTTTACCAAAAGGATACCTGCTATGATAATAACATCATTCCTACTAGTAAAAGATAAGATCTGGGATGCAAACAATAGGCAACTATATATGGACACCAAAATTTAATTTTCATACAATTTTCAAGAGTCACAAAATATTTTTTTTTATTTGTCTCCAATCATAAAAAATGTAAAGTTACTCTTATTCTCAGGACATACAAAAACAGGTAGCAGGGCGCCTGGGTGGCTCAGTCGTTAAGCGTCTGCCTTCGGCTCAGGTCATGATCCCAGGGTCCTGGGATCGAGTCCCACATCGGGCTCCCTGCTCGGCAGGAAGCCTGCTTCTCCCTCTCCCACTCCCCCTGCTTGTGTTCCTGCTCTCGCTATCTCTCTCTCTGTCAAATAAATAAATAAAATCTTTAAAAAAAAAAAAAAAAACAGGTAGCAAAGTGATGTTGGCCATCAGACTTTATTTACCAGCCCCTGCTCCAGAGAACAGATTGAAAGTAGCAAGTGATAAATCAGAGGATCCACTTAAAAGACTATCGTAGAAGTTCCTGTAATAGACAATGGTAGCCTAAATGAATGTTTTGCTGTAGGGATAGAGACAAGTAAATGAAAGTTAGATATATTTCAGATAAAACAGTTACAAGACCTGGTGGTGATGTATTAACTTTAAATAGACCATATTCTATACTTTTTTTTTTCCTGGTTAAGATGCTTCACATAAAATCTCAGGATATTGAAGAATTTTCTGTTTGTTTTGTTTGCAAGCTACTCGTGATACTGCTGATCTTGAAATTAGGGTCATGTTGCTTGTTACAAATAATATAGGACTCTAGCCCTTTGTGGCTAAAGGAGTGGTTGGGGATGGGGAAGATCTCACAGGGGACATGGGATTTGAACTGGGTCTTGAAGGCTGTCAGGAAAGGACAAAGAAAGGCCTTACAGTTAAAGAAAACAGCCTATGTAAATGTGTAGAGTTATAGGAATATGCTGTATTGGAGAATTTTCAAACACTCCTGCAAGACAAAATCTATAAAAGAGTGAAATATAAAAGATAATATTGAGCTTGAGTATAGAGTACATTTTTAGGCCATGTTGAGAAGGTTGCATAGTTTTGTTACTTTAAATCAAGGTTAAAGTATGGAAAAGGCACTAAATACGAGTAAGAAAAGAAAAAGTCTTCCTTCTCTAAGTATCTGCTCTGGTGAGCTAAAAATTCATAAAGCTCATAACCTGCCTGAAGGCAATAATAAAATAGAAAAAAAAAAAATACCAGTAAAACCTCATTATAGCCACTCTAGCAGTTAGAACCTTATTTCATGGAACAAAAATGCAGCATTAAAGCCTCACCAGGACAATTTAGAATGCTGCTCTTTTTAATTTCATGTAATGCTTTTCTAACTATTTCAAAAATTGAACAAGCTGATCGATTCATGACACCAATTGTCATAATTTGTGATATCAACACATTGGTTCTGCATAAAATATCCAACCACCCAAATCTTCATAAATAAATATTCTATGATCAAAATGTATTGTTTTTGGGGCGCCTGGGTGGCTCATTCAGTTAAGCATCTGCCTTCGGCTCAGGTCATGATCCGTGTCCTGGGATCAAGCCCCCTCTCCCTCTGCTGCTCCCCTGCTTGTTCTCTCTTTCTCTTTTTTTCTCTGTCAAATAAATAAATAAAATCTTTAAAAATTAAATAAATAAATAAATAAAATGTAGTGTTTTCTAAAACAAAGGGAACTTTTTCTTGTTTTCATATATTTTGCTAGGCATCTTCATTTGTTCCAAACTTTACAAAGGCATCCTAAATCAACATATCTAAGATGTACCTTTTTTTATCTTAATACTTTCCTGTGCAAACACGTTCTTTGTCCCTAGCACAAACAACAGGTTATACAAGGCTGTATACGTGCAGTCATCTTAAGCTTGTCCCACAAATAATGTATTGCTAAACTCCAGATTTTATTGCTAAATATGCCGCAAAGTTTTCTCTTAATGCCTACCTCATTACCTCTGGTCTCCTTCAGATCCTTATCCAATGTAAAAATGCAACAGCTTCCCAACTATTCATTTCCCCTTTGATTCCTGCTTTTCTCCACTAATTTCTGCAGAAATAATCCTTCAGAAATACAAATCATAACATATCCCTTGGCTTAAAACCCTTGAACACTTTTGGTTCACTTAAAGAATAAAATTATAAGACAGGGCTAAAAGAGATGGCTTTAATGAAATTGACTTGATCTTTGTTCTCAAAAATGTTATACCTTACAGAGGGAGACAGAGGGAAAAACAATAAACAAAGAGATAAGAAAATGTCCATGGAAATAAATACTAAAGTGAAAATAAAACTGGGTGATTTTAATTACAGGGTGCAGTTAAGATAGTTCTCTTAGATTTTGTGACAGAAGTGAAGTCATTAGAGGTGACGTCTAAATGATGATAAGGAATCGGCCATGCACAATGTGGACATGGGGATTCCACAGAAAAGCAACAGTGAGTTCAAAATTCCTATGGCAGTAACGGACTAGGCATGCTTAAATAAAAGAAACCCAGTGTGGCTGAGCATAGGAAGCAGTGGGAAGAGAGTTTAACATGAGGTGGGAGAAGTAGGCAGGAGTTTAGCTTTTATTCCTATACATTGCAAAACTGAGTAGTAACATAATATGGTTTAGATATCAAAACAATTTTTTTCTGGTACTAAGAGGGGAATGGATGTATAAGAAAAGAAACAAGGGAACTACAGTCATGTAGCAAGGAATGATAGTGGCTTCAATAGATGTGATGAGGTGCAGATGAAAAGCTATAGACGCATATGGAGGGTGTTTTGGAGGTACAGTCAACTGGAATAGTGAGAGAATGGATGTGGAGCATGAGAAAAAGGAAAACATCAAGAATAAATCCTAGATTTTTACTTATCTCCTGGATGAATGATGTCATTTACTCTGAAAAGAAGAGATTTGGGGCTGAGTGGTGAAACAGGAGTTTTATTTTGAACATGCTAATTATAAGATATTTTATTACTGAGTATATATTTCAAGTAGTAGTTATATCCACAGGTTTGGGGTCCTAGGGGGACATCCTAGATGGAGATAAAATATGGGAATAATAGATGTACAAAAATTTAAGTCCATTGGGATAGTTACAATTTCTGAGACAAAAAGAAGTATCCCAAAATTGAGCACTGGAACATTCTGGCATTTGGAAGTTGAGTAGTGGAGAAGGTAATCTCATCCCTTCTTTGTCTCCAGTACAGATCACAATAATATGTGCCCAGTGCTTGCTGAGTTAAATTGTTTCTTCTCCATATCATACCAAGAACAAACTGTATGACAACCTAGACTTATATAACACAAGTTTCATTTAAAAACAAAAACAAAAAAACATCATTCCTGGGGTGCCTGGGTGGCTCAGTCAGTGAAGTGCCCAACTCTTGGTTTCTGCTCAGGTCATGATCTCAGGGTCATGAGATCAAGCCCCACATGGGGCTCCACACTCAGCATGGAGTCTGCTTGAAATTCTCTCTCTCCCCCTCCCTTCCCTTCTGCCCTCCCTCAAATAAATAAATAAAATCTTTAAGAAAAAAAAAACATCATTCCTGGCTGACAGGTAATAAGGAGGGCACTTGTGATGAGCACTGAGTGTTATATGTAAGTGATGAATCACTAAATCTTACTCTTGAAGCAATATTACACTATATGTTAACTAATTAGAATTTAAATAAAAACTTTAAAAAATTAAAAAATTCATTACTCTTACATTTCTAGATGGTTTATCATTTTAACATATTATGATTTGGGAGAGAAATTGTGTTATTTTAATGTATTACGTTTTTCCTATACAATCAATGAATCTGGTACATGGGAAAAATAGTAAACTATAATTCAAAAATAATTCACCCCTATTTGTGCTAAATAAAAATCAAGCAGAGTACAAAGATCATAATAATGTGGCATAAATTGTTCTAAGGCAAATAAATATATACAGTGCAAACTTTTGCAAGAAATTCATAGGTTTCATCTCAATCTGTTTTATACCCTTTAGTATTGTAGGTAATAAAGATCGATTCTGGAAATCAAATAAATGTATAGTTCCTTTAGCTACACATTCAAACCTGCCATTTAGAGTGGAATAAGAGACTGAGATTTCTTTCAAAACAAAACTTGTGAAAACCCTTCAGACCCACAGCTTTCATGGAGCAAAGTTAGTTTTTGGGAACAAAGTTAGTTTTCCCTTCATCTATTAATATACTGTAAATTATTCCTGCTTCTCTTCCTCTCTCTTCTCCCTCTCTTTTCCTTCATCTCTCTTTCTCTTTCTGCCTCTGTATACATGCATGTATGTATGTATGTACCTGTTCACATATAATTCATATGTAAATAGATATAATTAGATGTGACAATATTATTCTTCCCTTTTTCAAGGGGAAAAGCTTATATACAAGCATAATATATATGTATATATTTAAATGTCATTAATAACCCCTCAAA
This sequence comes from Phoca vitulina, assembly GCF_004348235.1. Lineage (NCBI taxonomy): Eukaryota > Metazoa > Chordata > Mammalia > Carnivora > Phocidae > Phoca > Phoca vitulina. The sequence goes on from NW_022589737.1 coordinate 15,788,482, forward strand.
CGTTTTTCTTTATTGAAGTGTAGCTGACATACAACATTATATCAGTGTCAAGTGTACAACATAAGGATTCAATATTTATACACATGATAACCATAATAAGTCACAATATATTGACCATATTCCCTATGTTGTTCCTATATTTCCCTATATTCCCTACATTATATCTCCATAACTTATTTATTTTATAACTAGAAGCTTGTACCTTTTAATCACCTTGATCTATTTTGCCCAGCCCCCCAACCCCTCCCTTCTAGCAACCATCACATTGTTTTCTGTATTTATGAGTCTGTTTCTGTTTTGTTTGGCTTGTTCATTTGCTTTGCTTTTTAGACTCCATATATAAGTGAAATCATACAGTATTTGTCTTTCTCTGTCTGACTTATTTCAATTAGCATAATACCCTCTAGGTCCATCATATTGTAGCAAGTAGTAAGATTTCATTCTTCTTTATGGCTCAGTAATATTCCAGTGTGTGTGTTGCAGGGGGGCGGTGTATATACCACATCTTTATCTATTCATCTGTTGATAGACGCTTAGGTTGCTTCCATATCTTGACTGTTGTAATTAATGCTGCAATAAACATAGCAGTGCATGTATCTTTTCAAAGCAATGTTTTTGTTTCCTTCAGATAAATACCCAGAAGTGGAATGCTGGATCATATGATAGATCTATTTTGAACTGTTAGAGGAATCTCCATATTTTTTTTCCATAGAGGCTCCACCAATTTGCATTCCCACTAACACTGAATGAGGGTTTTCTTTTCCCCATATTCTCACCAATACTTGTTATTTCTAGTCTTTTTGATATTAGTCATCTGACAGGTGTGAGGTAATATCTCATTGTGGTTTTGATTTGCATTTCCCTGATGATTACTGATGTTGAGCATCTTTTCCATGTCTATTAGCCATCTGTATGTCTTCTTTGGAAAAATGTCTATTCAGATATAACACCCATTTTTAAATTGGATTGTTTGTTTTTTGATATTAAGTTGTGTGAGTTCTTCATATATTTTTAATATTAATCCCTTTTTAGATATATCATTTGCAAATATTTTCTCCCATTCAGTAGGTTGCCTTTTCATTTTGTTGATGGTTTCCTTCACTACACGAAAGCATTTTAGTTTGATATAGTCCCCATAGTTTATTTTTGCTTTTGTTACCATTGCCTCAGAAGACAGATCTAAAAAACTATTGCTAAGACTGATGTCCAAGAGCATACTGCCTGATTTCTTATAGGAGTTTTATGATTTCTAGATTTACATTTAAGTTTTTAACCTATTTTGAAATTATTTTTGTTTATGGTAAATAAGTGGTTCAGTTTTGGGGCACCTGGGTGGCTCAGTTGGTGGGGCATCTGCCTTCAGCTCAGGTCATGATCCCAGAGCCCTGGGACCAAGCCCCACGGGCTCCCTGCTCAGCGGGAAGCCTGCCTCTCCCTTTCCCTCTGCTGCTCCCCCTGCTGTGCTCTCTCTCTCTCTGTGTCAAATAAATAAATAAAATCTTTTTTAAAAAGTGGTTCAGTTTTATTTTTTTGCATGTAGTTGTCCAGTTTTTCCCAACACCATTTGTTGAAGAGCCTGTCTTTTCCCCACTGTATATACTCACCTCCTTTGTCAAAGATTATTTGAATATATAAGTGTGAGCTATTTCTGGACTCACTATTCTATTCCATTGATCTACATGTCTGTTAATGGGCCAGTATCATACTGTTTTGATTGATATAGCTTTGTAGTACAGACTGAAATCAGGAAGTGTGATATCTACAGCTTTGCTCTTCTTCCTCAAAATTGCTTTGGCTATTGAGGGTCTAATGTGAGACCCTTGTGAGGGTCTTTGGCTACTGAGGGCCTTGTTCCATACATATTTTAAGACTATTTGTTCTAGTTCTATGAAAAATGCCATTGGTATTTTGATACAGATTGCCCTGAATCTGTACATTGCTTTAGGTAGTAAGGACATTATAAAAATATTAACTTTTCTGATTTTCTGATCCATGAACATGTAATATCTTTCCATTTATTTGAGTCTTCAATTTCTTTCATCAATGTCTTATAGTTTGCAGAATACAGGTATTTTACCTTGTAGGTTAAATTTTTTTCGAGGTGTTTAATTATTATTGGTGCACTTATAAATAGGATTATTTTCTTAGTTTCTCTTTCTGATAGTTCATTGTTAGTGTACAGAAATGCAACATATTTGTGCATATTAACTTTGTATCCTGAAACTTTACTGAATTCATTAATTAGTTCTAATAATTTTTAGGAGGAGTTTTAAAGTTTTCTATGTAGTACCATATCATCTTCAAATAGCAACAGTTTTACTTCTTTTCCAATTTGAAATACTTTAATTTTCTTGTCTAATTTCTGTGACTAGTCCCTCCAACACTATTTTGAATAAAAGTGGCAAGAATGGACATCTTTGCTTTGTTCCTGATTTTAGAGGAAATGCTTTCAGCTTTTCACCTTTGAGTGGGATGGTCACTATGGGTTTGTATATGTGGTCTTCATTATGTTGAGATGCTACCTCTATGCCCACTTTGTTGAAAGTTTTTATTAAAAATTAATGTAAAATTTTATCAAAATCTTTTCTGCATCTGTTGAGATGATCTTAAGATTTTTTTATCCTTCCTTTTGTTAATGTGGTGTATATGTTGACTGATTTGCATGGAATTTTCCATGTATACCTAAGAAGAATATCTGTTCTGCTTCTTTTGGATAGAATGCTCTGTATATATCTATTAAGTTCTCTGGTGTAGTGTGTCATCCTTGCATCATTGGAATAAATCCTACTTGATCATGGTGTCTGATCATTTTAATGTACTGTTGAATTCACTTTGCCAATATTTCATTGAGGATTTTTATTGAAGAACGTTGTCCCCTAATTTTCTTTTTATGTGGTGTCTCTGGTTTTGGTATTAGGGTAATGCTGGCTTTGTAAAATGGGTTTGGAAGTGTCCTTCCAATTCAATTTTTGGAATAGTTTGATAATTATACATATTAACTCTTCTTTGAATGTTTAGTAGAATTCATCTCAGAACTGTCTGGTCCTGGACTTTTGTTCAGTTTTTTGATTACTATACAATTTCATTACTAGTAATTGGTCTATTCAGATTTCTTATTTCTTCCTGATTCAGTCTTGGGAGATATGTTTCTAAGAATTTATTCATTTCTTCTAAGTTGTCCCACTTGTTTGCAGGAAATTGTACACAGTAGTCTCATGATCCTTTGTATTTCTGTGGTATTGGTTGTAACTTCTCTTTCATATCTAATTTTACTTGAGCCCTCTCTCTTTTAGTCTTGGTAAATCTGGCTGAAGGTTTATCAATTTTTTTTAGTCTTTTCAAAGAACCAGCTGCTAATTTCATTAATAGTTTCTAGTTTTTTTGTTTTGTTTTGTTTTGTTCTTTAGTCTCTATTTCATTATTTCCACTCTGATCTTTATTGTTTTCTTCCTTCTACAAACTTGGGCTTTTGTTTTTTCCTTTTCTGGTAACTTTAGGTGTAAATTTAGATTGTTTATTTGAGGATTTTCTTATTTAATGAAGTAGGCCTGTATCACTATAAACTTCCCTCTTTGAACTGCTTTAGCTTCTTTGAACTGCATTTGGGGATGTGGTGTTTTCATTTTCATTTGTCACAAGGTATTTTTTTCTTCCCTCTTTGATTTCTTTGTGGACCCATTGCTTGTTTAGTAGCATGTTGTTTAGCCTCCACATGTTTGTGTTTATTTCAGTTTTCTTCCTGTAACTGATTTTTAATTTCATACCATTGTGGTCACAAAGAGATGATGATGATTTCAATCTTTTTAAATTGAGTGAGACTTCTTTTGTGGACTAACAGGTGATCTATCCTGAAGAATTTTCCATGTATACCTAAGAAGAATATCTGTTCTGCTTCTTTTGGATAGAATGCTCTGTATATATCTATTAAGTTCTCTGGTGTAGTGTGTCATTTAAGACTAATTTTTCTTTACTGATTTTCTGTCTAAATGATCTATCCATTGGTGTAAGTATGGTGTTAAAGTCCCTTATTATTATATCTTAGCAATTTCTCCTTTTCTGTCTTTTGTTATTTGCTTTAGGTATTTTGGTGCCCCTATGTTGAATGCATAGGTATTTATAAGTATTATATCCTCTTGTTGAATTGATTCCTTTAACATTCTGTAATGCCTTTTTTTTTTAAGTTTGATATAAGTACAGCTACAGAGCTTGCTTTTCATTTTGGTTTGAATGGAATAGTTTTCTCTATCTCTTCACTTTCAGTCTGTGTGTGTCTTTAGATTTGAAGTGTACCTCTTCAGTATATAGATAGGCTTTGCTTTTTTATGCATTAGCCACCTTATGTCTTTTGATTGGAGCACTTGGTCCATTTACACATGAAGCAACTATGGATATGTACTTATATTCTATATTGTTTTCTAATTGTTTTTGTAGTTCTCTGTTCCTTTCTTCTTCTCTTGCTCTCCTCCCTATAATAGATACACAAAAAGTAAAGAAAAAGAAATTGGTCTATGGTTACCTTGAGGATCATATAAAGCATCCTATGAACAGTCTGTTTTAAGTTCATGGTCACTTAAGTTTCAGTTCATTCTAAAAGCATGAAATTTTTGGAGGGAGCTAAGATGGTAATGTAGTAGGAGGACCTTAGGCTCATCTCATCCCTCAAACACAATTAGATAACTATTAAACCATTCTAAGTACCCCAGAAATCAACCTGAAGAGTGATAGAACAAACTCCACAACCAAAGGGAGAGAAGAAGCCACATTGAAGAAGGTAGGAAGTTCAGAGACATGGTTTGGGGGAGAAATGGATTGCAGATGCTGCAGAGGGGAGGGAGCTGTGGTAGCAGAGAAAGGCTAGAGAGAGAGAGAGGAGCACACAGGGAACACACAAGGAGAACATTTCCCCAAAGCCATTGACTGGGGAAACAAGATGGGCTTATTTTTTGTGAGTTTTTGCAACCAGTAGGCTAACTGTGAACACTGGCTGCTTCCTTCCACCAAGTACCACACCTCTGCACTCTGGCACAACAGCCCTTCTCAGACAAGCTTGCCTCAGTCCCAGCACAGCAGGCCCCTGCCCCAGAAGGCCAGCAGAAACCACTGAACACATCACATATCCCAAACAGAGAGTTCTGAACGGCTTTAGTTCTAATGGAAGTAGTATCAAGTCTCATTTAACAAACAGACCAGCACACCAGGTTAAAACTTACCACATTCCGGCCAATGGGAAGTAACAAACACTTCCCATTGCAGGAAAGGAGAGCCTCTTCAGACCACTGACCTGAAGGATAGAGCAGCCAAAATACAGAGTGAATGAAGTGCACACCAGACATCTTCCTGAAACTCCAGGCCCTGGACAATATATGACCTCTTCTTCATAACACGAATTCTCTCAGGAGCAAGAAACATAGTGGGCTTTTCTAACAGAGAGAAGAAGGCAGAAACTTAGACAAAATGCCAAGACAGAGGAATTCATCCCAAATGAAAGAACAATCTAATGTCATGGCCATATGTCTAAGTGAAAGAGATATAAGTAACATGTCTTATGGAGAATTTAAATCAACAATCATAAAGATACTCCCTGGGCTTGAGAAAAGAATGGAAGATTTCAGAAAGGCCCTTACCACAGAGATAAAAGCGTTAAAAAAAGAATCACTCAGAAATAAAAAATGTAGTAGCTAAAATTGGAAACAGGCTTGCTGCAATGAGTACAATGCTGGAAGAGACAGAGGAATAAATAAGTGATATAGAAGACAAAATAATGGAAAATAATGGTGAACAAAAGAGGGAAAGAAGAATTATGGAACAGGAGGATAGATTTAGGGAATTCAGTGACTACATCAAATGTAATAACATTTATATCATATGAGTCCCAGAAGAAAATGAGAGAGAAAAGGGGGCAGAAATTATTGAGGAAATAATAGCTGAAAACTTCCCTAATCTGGGAACAGAAATAGATACCCAGATATAGGAGGCACAGTGAACTCCTATCAAAACCAACAAAAGCAGGCCAACACAAAGACATACTGTAATTAAATTTTCAAAGATATAACAATAAAGAAAAAAATCTTAAGAGCAGCAAGACAAAATAAGTCTCTAACTTACTAGGGAAGACCCATAGGCTAGCTGCAGATCTCTCAACAGAAACTTGGCAAGCCAGAAGAGAGTGGCATGAATGGTTCTGAGTGGGAAAAATCTGCAGCAAGGCTGCAGCAAGGCTATCATTCAGAATAGAAGGAGAGATAAAGAGTGTCCCAGACAGACAAAAACTAAGGAGTTTGTGACCACTAAACCAGCCCTACAAGAAATATTAAAGGGGACTCTTAGAGTGGGAAGGAAAGAGCACAACTGACAAATCTGAGAAAGGAAGAGAGAAAATCTCCACAAACAATGACAAGACAAGAAATAAAATGACACTAAATACCTATCTGTTAATAATAACTCTGAATGTAAATGGACTAAATGCCCCAATCAAAAGGCATAAGGTGTCAGAATGGATAAAAAACAAGACCCATCTATATACTAACTACTAGAGATTCATTTCAGACCTAAAGACACCTGCATATGGAAAATGAGGCAATGGAGAAACATTTACCATGCAAATGGACATCAAAAGAAAGCCAGAGTAGTAATACCTATATCAGACAAACTAGACTTTAAAACAAAGATGGTAATAAGTGATAAAGAGGGGAACTATATTATTGTAAAGGGGACAATCCAACAAGAAGATCTAACAATTGTAAATATTTATGCACCCAATATGGGAACACCCAAATGTAAAAAATAATCAATAACAAATATAAAGGAACTCATTGATAATAATACAATAATACTAGGGGATTTTAACACCCATTTACATAATTTACAGATTTACAGATCATCTAAACAGAAAATCACCAAGGAAACAATGGTTTTGAATGACACACTGGACCAGATAAACTTAACAGATATATTCAGAACATTCCATCCTAAAGCAGAATACACATTATTTCGAGTGCACATTAGACATTCTCTAGAATAGATCACATACTAGGTCACAAATCAGGACTCAAGAAATACACAAAGATTGAGATTATATCATCATGCTTTCTGACCACAATGCTATGAAACTTGAAGTCAATCACAAGAAAAAAATTGGAAAGACCACAAATACATAGAGATTAAACAATGTGCTACCAGACAATGAATGGGTCAACCAGGAAATTAAAGAAGAAATTAAAAAATACATGGACACAAATGAAAATTAAAACACAATGGTCCAAAACCATTGAGAGGGAGCAAAAGTGGTCCTAAGAGGAAGTATATAGCAATACTGGCCTACCTTAAGAAGTAAGAAAATTTTCAAATAAACGGCCTAAACTTACACCTAAAGGAGCTAGAAAAAGAACAACAAATGAAGCCTAATGCCAGCAGAAGAAAGGAAATAATAAAGATTAAAGCAGAAATAAATGATATCAAAACTAAAAAACCAATAGATCAGATCAATGAAAACAGGGGCTGGTTTTTTGAAAAAATTAATAAAATCGATAAACCCCTAGCCAGACTTATCAAAAAGAATAGACAGAACCCAAATAAGTAAAATCACAAATGAGAGAAGAGAAATAAACAACACCACAGAAATACAAACAATTATAAGAGAATATTATGAAAACCTATATGCCAACATATTGGACTACCTGGAAAAAATGGATAAATTCCTAGAAACATATAAACTACCAAAACTGAAACAGGAAAAAATAGCAAACTTGAACACACTGATAATGAGCAAAGATATTGAATCAGTAATCAAAAATTTCCCAACAAAAAAAGTCCAGAGCCAGAAGGCTTCACAGATGAATTCCACCAAACAATTAAAGAAGAGTTAATACCTATTCTCAAACTATTCCAAAAAATAGAAATGGAAGGAATACTTCAAATTCATTCTAGGAGGCCAGCATCTCCCCAGTACAAAAACCAGATAAAGACTCCACTAAAAAAGAGAACTACAGGCCAGCATATCTGATGACCATGGATGCAAAAATTCTCAATAAAATACTAGCAAAACAAATCCAACACTACATTAAAAGAATCATTCACCACGACCAAGTGGGATTTATTCTTGGGCTGCAAAGGGCAGTTCAATATTCGTAAATCAATCAAGTGATACACCACATTTATAAAAGAAAGGATAAGAACCATATCCCTGGGGCGCCTGGGTGGCTCAGTCGTTAAGCGTCTGCCTTCGGCTCAGGTCATGATCCCAGGGTCCTGGGATCAAGCCCCGCATCAGGCTCCCTGCTCTACGGGAAGCCTGCTTCTCCCTCTCCCACTCCCCCTGCTTGTGTTCCCTCTCTCGCTGTGTCTCTCCCTGTCAAATAAATAAATAAAATCTAAAAAAAAAAAAACAAGAACCATATCCCTTCAATAGATGCAGAAAAAGCATTAGACAAAGTACAACATCAGTCATGATAAAAACCCTCAGCAACATAGGTTTAAAGGGACCATACCTCAATATAATAAAGGCCATATATGAAAAATCCACAGCTAATATCATCCTCAATGGAGAAAAACTAAGAGGTTTTCCTCCACTGTCAGGAAGAAGACAGGGATGTCCACTCTGACCACTGCTATTTAACATAGTACTGGAAATCTTAGCTGTAACAATCGGTCAACAAAAATAAATAAAAGACATCCAAACTGGCAAAGAAAGAAGTCAAACTTTTACCATTTGTAGATGACATGATACTCTCTACTGAAAACCCAAAGACTCCACCAAAATATTGCAAAAACTGCTACATGAATTCACTAAAGTTGGAGGATACAAAATCAATGTACAGAAATCTGTTTCATTTCTATACACCAGTAATGAAGTAACAGAAAGAGAAATCAAGGAATCAGTCCCATTTACCACTGCACCAAAAATCATAACATACCAAGGAATAAACCTAACAAAGAAGTGAAAGATTTATACTCTGAAAACTATAAAAGACTGATTAAAGAAATTGAAGATGACACAAAGAAACGTAAACATATTGCATGTTCATGGATTGGAAGAACAAATATTGTTAAAATATCTATATTACCTAAAGCAATGTACACATTTAATACAATCCCTATCAAAATACCAACCAAATTTTCACAGAGCTAGGATGAACAACCCTAAAATTTGTATGGAACCACAAAAGACCCTGAAAAGCCAAAGGAAATTTGAAAAAGAAAAGTAAAGCTGGAGACATCACAATCCAGACTTTAAGTTATATTACAAAGCTGTAGTGATCAAAAGAGTATGGTACTGACACAAATATTTACACAAAGGTCAATTGAACAGAACAGAAAAACCAGAAATGAACCACAACTATATGGTCAATTAATTTTCAACAAAGCAGGAAAGAATATCCAATGGGAAAAACACAGTCTGTTCAACAAAGGTGTTGGGAAAACTGGACAGCAACATGCAAAAGAATGAAACTTTCTTACACCTTACACAAAAATAAATTCAAAATGGATTAAAGACCTAAATGGGAGACTTGAAACCTTAAAAATCCTACAGGAGAACACAGGCAGTAATCTCTTTGACATCAGCAATAGCAACTTCTTACCAGATATGTCCCCTGGGTGAGGAAAATAAAAGCAAAAATAAATTACTGGGACTTCATCAAAATAAAAAGCTTCTGCAGAGCAAAGGAAACAATCACTAAAACTAGAAGGCAACTTATGGGATGGGAAAAGATATTTGCAAGTGACATATCTGATAAAGGATTAGTGTCCAAAATATTAAGAACTTATAAAATTCAACACCCCCAAAATGAATAATCCTATTTAAAATAATGGGCAGAAGCTATGAATAGACATTTCTGCAAAGACATACAGATGGCCAATAGACACATGAAAAGATACTCAACCTCACTCATCATCAGGGAAATACAAATCAAAACTACAATGAGATAGCACCTCACACTTGTCAGAATGGCTAAAATCAACAATACAAGGAACAACAGGTGTTGGTGAGGGTGCAGAGAAAGGGGAACCCTCTTGCATTGCTGGTGGGAATAGCAAACTGGTGCAGCCGCTCTGGAAAGCAGTATGGAAGTTCACCAAAAAGGTAAAAATAGAACTGCCCTACGATCCAGCAATTGTACTACTAGGTATTTGCCCAAAGAATACAAAAATACTAATTCAAATGGACAGATGCACCCCAATGATTATAGCATTATTATCTACAATAACCAAATTATGGAAATAACTCAAATGTCCATTGACTGATGAAAGGATAAAAGAGAGGGGGTGGGGAGGCGGAAGATGGTGGAGGAGTAGACCTAAATTTCCTCTGGTCCCAGGAATTCAGCTAGATAGGGATCAAACCATTCTGAACACCTACGAATTCAACAGGAGATCGAAGAAAAGAATAGCAGCAACTCTCTGAACAGAAGTCTGCTCTGCTGAGGGACATCCTTCCAGTGGCTAAGCAGGGGGTGGAACCCTCACAGGACAGTGTGGTCTCAGGACCCTCAGGGTCACAGAAAGACTGGGGGTGCCTGAGTGCGGTAGAGCTCCCAGGTACCGGAGCGGGGAAGCCTGCTGCAGAGACCCAGCTGAGGTGCGGGCTCTCAGCTCTGAGTTGCCATAGACCATGATGCACAGCACAGTCAGGCCACTCCTCTTCCAGCAGGGTCCCAACAAGCAGCAGAACCGGGGAGACTCCCCCGGGAGGAGCAGTGCAGGAGCACACCACAGGGATCTGCTGGGTTTGGAGACTCGGCACTGGGTAGGGTGCCAGAGATAGAAATGCTCAGTCACAGGCCGGGTGAGCATGGAGTGCGGCCGGAGACCGGGGAGAAGGGAGTGACTGACTGCTTTTCTCTGGGGGCACACTGAGGAGCGGGGCCCCCAATACTCAGCTCCTCTGGGGCGGAGATTGGGAGGCCAAAATTTTCACTCTTGTCCTCCAAAGCCGAATGGAAAGCTTGCAGGGAACAAAAGCTCCTGAGAGCAAACCCGAGCAGATTACTTAGCCCCGACCCAGCAAGGGCGGGGCAATTCCACCTCCGGCAAAGACATTTGGGAACCATGGCAACAGGCCTCTTCCCAAGAAGATCAGCAAGAACAGCCTGCCAAGACCAAGTTTACCATCAATGAGAACAGCAGAACTCCAGCGCTAGGGGAATACTGCACATAGAATTCATGGCTTTTTTACCATGATTCTTTAGTCTTTCAAAGTTAATTTTTTTATTAACTTTTTCTTTTTTTTTTTCAATTTTTCTTTTTCCCTTTTTCAACCAACATCTTATCAATCACTTTTTTAAAGAATATTTTTTATTTTTCATTTTTAAAGTCATATTCTATCCCTTCATATTAGTTAACCTTATTTTTGGTATATATATAAGTTGTTATCTCTTTAAAATTTTGGGATACAGTTTCTTCTAACAGACCAAAATATATCCTAAATCTCTAGTGTATGGCTTTGTTCTAGTCTCCTGCCTGATCACATTCTCTCCCTTTTTTTTTTTTAATCCTCTTCTTTCTTTTTTCAAACAACTTCTTATCAATTCCTTTTATAAAATCTTTTCTAATTTTCACCTTTACATTCATATTCCATCCCTTCATCAAAATTACCCTTATTTTTGTACATATATAAGTTTTTCTTTCTTTAAAATTTTGGGAGGCACTTTCTTCTAACAGACCAAAATATGCCCAAAATCTAGTCTGTGGCACTGATCTATGCACCAGCCTGATCATATTTGACCATATTCTGTTTTGTTTTGGTTTGGTTTGGTTTGGTTCGGTTTGTTTTTATCTTTTTCTTTTTTTTTTCTTTTTCTTTTTTCTTTCTTTCCCTTTCTTTTCCCCCGGTTTCAGGTCTTTTCTGATTTGTTTAGAGTATATTTTCTGGGGACGTTGGTACCCTGTTAGCATTTTGTTCTCTCATTCATCTATTCTCCTCTGGAAAAAATAACAAGATGGAAAAAATCACCTCAACTAAAAGAACAAGAGGCAATACCGACTGCTGGGATCAAATCAATACAGACATTAGTAAGATGTCAGAACTAGAGTTCAGAATGATGATTTTAAAGATACTAGCTGGGCTTGAAAAAAGCATGGAAGTTATTAGAGAAACTCTTTCCAGAAAAATAAAAGAATTAAAATCTAACCAAGTTGAAATCAAAAAGGCTATTAATGAGGGGCAATCAAAAATGGAGGCTCTAACTGCTAGGATAAATGAGGCAGAAGAAAGAATCAGTGACATAGAAGACCAAATGATGGAAAATAAAGAAGCTGAGAAAGAGAGATAAACAACTACTGGATCACAAGGGCAGAATTCGAGAGATAAGTGATACCATAAGACGAAACAACATTAGAATAATTGGGATCCAGAAGAAGAAGAAAGAGAGAGAGGGGCAGAAGGTATATTGGAGCAAATTATAGCAGAGAACTTCCCTAATTTGGGGAAGGAAACAGGCATCAAAATACAGGAGGCACAGAGAACCCCCCTCAAAATCAATAAAAAGAGCTCAACACCCCAACATCTAATAGTAAAAATTACGAGTCTCAGAGACAAAGAGAAAATCCTGAAAGCAGCTCGGGAGAAGAGGTCTGTAACCTACAATGGTAGAAACATTAGGTTGGCAACAGACCTATCCACAGAGACCTGGCAGGCCAGAAAGGACTGGCATGATATATTCAGAGCACTAAATGAGAAAAATATGCAGCCAAGAATACTATATCCAGCTAGGCTGTCATTGAAAATAAAAGGAGAGATAAAAAGCTTCCATGACAAACAGTAACTAAAGGAATGTGCAAACACGAAACCCACCCTACAAGAAATATTGTAACAGGTCCTCTAAGCAAAGAGAGAACCTAAAAGCAACATAGAACAGAAAGGAACACAGACAATATACAGTAACATTCACCTTACAGGCAATACAATGGCACTAAATTCATATCTTTCAATAGTTACCCTGAATGTAAATGGGCTAAATGCCCCAATCCAAAGACACAGGCTATCAGATTGGATTAAAAAACAAAACCCATCGATATGCTGTCTGCAAGAGACTCATTTTAGACCCAAAGACACCCCCAGATTGAAAGTGAGGGGGTGGAAAACCTTTTACCAGGCTATGGACACCAAAAGAAAGCTGGGGTGGCAATCCTTATATCAGACAAATTAGATTTTAAACCAAAGACTATAATAAGAGATGAGGAAGGACACTATATCATACTTCAACGGTCTTTCCAACAAGAAGATCTACAATTGTAAATATCTATGCCCCTAACAGGGGAGCAGCCAATTATATAAGCCAATTAATAATGAAAGCAAAGAAACACATCGACAACAATACAATAATAGTGGGGGACTTTAATACCCCCTTCACTGAAATGGACAGATCATCTAAGCAAAAGATCAACAAGGAAATAAAGACTTTAAATGACACATTGGACCAAATGGACTTCACAGACATATTCAGAACATTCCATCCCCAAGCAACAGAATACACATTCTTCTCTAGTGTCCATGGAACATTCTCCAGAATAGATCACATCCTAGGTCACAAAGCAGGTCTCAATCGGTACCAAAAGATTGGGATCATTCCCTGCCTATTTTCAGACCACAACGCTTTCAAACTAGAACTCAATCACAAGAGGAAAGTCAGAAGGAACTCAAATACAAGGAGGCTAAAGACCATCCTACTGAAGAATGAATAGGTCAACCAGGAAATTAAAGAAGAATTAAAAAAATTCATGGAAACCAATGAAAATGAAAACACAAAATCTTTGTTCAAAATCTTTGGGATGAAGCAAAGGCAGTCCTAAGAGGAAAGTACATAGCATTACAAGACTTTCTCAAGGAACAAGAAAGGCCTCAAATACACAACCTAACCCTACACCTAAAGGAGCTGGAGAAAGAACAGCAAATAAAGCCTAAAGCCAGCAGGAGAAGAGAAATAATACAGATCAGAGCAGAAATCAATGAAATAGAAACCAAAAGAACAGTAGAACAGATCAACAAAACTAGGAGCTGGTTCTCTGAAAGAATTAACAAGATTGATAAACCCCTGGCCAGACTTATCAAAAAGAAAAGAGAAATGACCCAAATCAACAAAATCATGAATGAAAGAGGAGAGATCACAACCAACACCAAAGAAATACAATTACAAGAACATACGATGAGCAACTCTATGCCAGCAAATTAGATAACCTGGAAGTAATGGATGCATTCCTAGAGATGTATCAACTACCAAAACTGAACCAGGAAGAAATAGAAAACCTGAACAGACCTATAACCACTAAGGAAATTGAAGCAGTCATCAAAAATCTCCCAAAACACAAAAGCCCAGGGCCAGATGGCTTCCCAGGGGAATTCTACCAAACATTTCAAGAAGAATTAATACCTATTCTTCTAAAACTGTTCCAAAAAATAGAAATGGAAGGAAAACTTCCAAACTCATTTTATGAGGCCACCATTCACTTGATCCCCAAACCAGACAAAGACCCCATCAAAAAGGAGAATTCCAGACCAATATCCTTGATGAACATGGATGCAAAAATTCTCACCCAAATACTAGCCAATAGGATCCAACAGTCCATTAAAAGGATTATTCACCACGACCAAGTGAGATTTATCCCTGGGCTGCAAAGTTGGTTCAACACCCACAAATCAATCAATGTGATACAATATATTAATAAAAGAAAGAACAAGAACCATATAATCTTCTCAATAGATGCACAAAAAGCAGTTGACAAAGTACAGCATCCTTTCTTGATCAAAACTCTTCAGAGTATAGGATAGAGGGTACATACCTCAATATCATAAAAGCTATCTATGAAAAACTCACAGCGAATATCATTCTCAATGGAGAAAAACTGAGAGCTTTCCCCCTAAGGTCAGGAACACGGCAGGGATGTCCACTATCACCACTGCTATTCAACATAGTATTAGAAGTCCTAGCCATAGCAATCAGACAACAAAAAGAAATAAAAGGCATCCAAATTGGCAAAGAAGAAGTCAAACTCTCACTCTTTGCAGCTGATATGATACTTTATGTGGAAAACCCCAAAGACTCCACCCCAAAACTGCTAGAACTCATACAGGAATTCAGTAGAGTGGCAGGATATAAAATCAATGCACAGAAATCAGTGGCATTCCTATACACCAACAACAAGACAGAAGAAAGAGAAATTAAAGAGTCGATCCCATTTACAACGGCACCCAAAACCATAAGATACCTAGGAATAAATCTAACCGAAAAGGCAAAGAATCTGTACTCAGAAAACTATAAAATACTCATGAAAGAAATTGAGGAAGACACAAAGAAAAGGAAAAACGTTCCATGCTCATGGATTGGAAGAACAAATATTGTGAAGATGTCAATGCTACCTAGAGGAATCTACACATTCAGTGCAATCCCCATCAAAATACCATCCACTTTTTTCAAAGAAATGGAACAAATAATCCTAAAATTTATATGGAACCAGAAAAGACCCCGAAGAGCCAGAGGAATGTTGAAAAAGAAAAGCAAAGCTGGCAGCATCACAATTCCGGACTTCCAACTCTATTCCAAAGCTGTCATCATCAAGACAGTATGGTACTGGGCGCCTGGGTGGCTCAGTTGGTTAAGCGACTGCCTTCGGCTCAGGTCATGATCCTGGAGTCCCGGGATTGAGTCCCGAATCGGGCTCCCTGCTCAGCAGGGAGTCTGCTTCTCCCTCTGACCCTCCCCCCTCTCATGCTCTCTCTCTTTATCTCATTCTCTCTCTCAAATAAATAAATAAAATCTTTAAAAAAATAAAAATAAAAAAAGACAGTATGGTACTGGCACAAAAACAGACACATAGATCAATGGAACAGAATAGAGAGCCCAGAAATGGACCCTCAACTCTATGGTCAATTAATTTTCGACAAAGCAGGAAAGAATGTCCAATGGTAAAGAGACAGGCTCTTCAACAAATGGTGTTGGGAAAATTGGACAGCCACATGCAGAAGAATGAAACTGGACCATTTTCTTATACCACACACAAAAATAGACTCAAAATGGATGAAAGACCTAAATGTGAGACAGGAATCCATCCAAATCCTAAAGGAGAACACAGGCAGCAACCTCTTTGACCTCAGCTGCAGCAACTTCTTTCTAGAAACATCACCAAAGGCAAAGGAAGCAAGAGCAAAAATGAGCTATTGGGACTTCATCAAAATAAAACCTTTTGCACAGCAAAGGAAACAGTCCACAAAACCAAAAGACAACTGACAGAATGGGAGAAGATATTTGCAAATGACATATCAGATAAAGGGCTAGTATCCAAAATCTATAAAGAACTTATCAAACTCAACACCCGAAGAACAAATGATCCAATCAAGAAATGGGCAGAAGACATGAACAGACATTTCTGCAAAGATGACATCCAAATGGCCAACAGATACATGGAAAAGTGCTCAACATGGCTCAGCATCAGGGAAATCCAAATCAAAAGCTCAATGAGATACCACCTCACACCAGTCAGAATGGCTGAAATTAACAAGTCAGGAAACGACAGATGTTGGCGGGGATGCAAGCTGTTGCAGCCACTCTGGAAAACAGTATGGGGGTTCCTCAAAAAGTTGAAAATAGAGCTGCCCTATGACTCAGCAATTGCATACTGGGTATTTACCCCAAAGATACAAATGTAGTGATCCAAAGGGGTACATGCATCCCGATGTTTATAGCAGCAATGTCCACAACAGCCAAACTGTGGAAAGAGCCAAGATGTCCATCGACAGATGAATGGATAAAAAAGAAGTGGTATATATATATAATGGAATATTATGCAGCCATCAAAAGGAATGACATCTTGCCATTTGCAACAACGTGGATGGAACTGGAGGGTATTATGCTGAGCAAAATAAGTCAATCAGAGAAAGACATGTATCATATGACCTCACTGATATGAGGAATTCTTAATCTCTGGAAACAAACTGAGGGTTGCTGGAGTGGTGGGGGTGGGAGGGATGCAGTGGCTGGGTGATAGACATTGCAGAGGGTATGTGCTATGGTGAGTGCTGTGAATTGTGCAAGACTGTTGAATCACAGATCTGTACCTCTGAAACAAATAATACATTATATGTTAAAAAAAAGAAAAGGAAGAAGAAGAAGATAGCAGGAAGGAGAAAATGAAGGGGGGGAAGCCGGTGGAGCAATATGTCCTCCACATATTGCTCTAACATTTTTGAATCATCATTGATTATTTTCCAGTTGGTTTTTCTGGTTGTTTTTAGTATCAATAATATTAATAATACTTTTTTGTGATTCAAGCATATATTTTTTTCTCTTTCTGGCTAATAAAAATTTATTTTTAATTTTATAGTCCACTAAAAAGACAACTAAATATTAAAAGGGTTTTTTGGGGGGAGGGGGAGTGGCATTGCTTGGTTGAAAAAAGTTCTAGTTAACCTTATTTGGAAGAAAGTTTAGAAAGCAAAAAGAGACAGCATGAGTTTATTATCTAGAAATTGATTCCAAAGGTCAAGATTATATACACTGTTCTAAGTGTATCTTTATTTTTAGGGCACGTGAGACTCTCCTATATCATGTTTTTTATATTAATTGTTAGGATTACTTGATTTTAAAGGACAATGTTGTCCTTAATATGATTGAATTTTTAAAAATAATTCATAAGCTTTTAGAGCAATTATGGCATGATTAGAATTTTTTATCCATAACATAGGAGCCTGTGATCTGCCTGTTGCCCTGCCAACAAGGTGAGTCATCAAATAAATGTTAACGTGGCTTATAGCTGGTGCTTCACTTCTGCCAAACCTCTCTCAAATGTCTCTGGTGGTCCATGCTACCCATGAACTATGTAAGGAAGGGATTGTGGAAAATACAATTCTAGCTGATCTAGATTGACATAATACAAATACACAGTACTATTTATCCATTTTTATTATTAAATAAAAATACATACTTCTCATTCTGAGAGGGTTACACACATCCTTGCCAATTTTTCACAAAAGGAATAAAAATTATTTCATGGATTTTGAATGCTATATATTCCACAAATGGTCACTGTGAGAAGTATGAGTGTTCCCAGGTAATAGAATAGTAAAGAGATAAATAAACTTAGGAGAGATCACACAGATCATGTATTCAATTTTACTATCTCCGTTGTATAATTAAGGAAACAGGTCCACTGAGATAAGTGAGTTGAACACAGTTATACAATCTTTTTCAGTCAAGAGCCAGAACTAGATGTCTTATCTCATTTCTACCAGTCCAGTGTTTTTATATGTGCTTCATATGTTTTTTAGAATGTATAAGCCACAAATATAAAAATAACATTATTATTATTATTATTTGGTATTGTTATTATTATTTATACTGACATTTTTCTTTTCCCTTCACTTGGGGGAAAAGGAGAGGTTTTTAAGGTTTAAGGTTTAAGAATTTTAAGGTTGCCTTTACACTGTCTTTCCAAATGTGACATGATTTTTTTAACTTCCTCTATAATAATTTCTTTCTCAATATTTCACAACGTTTTGTCTTATGTGTTTTTAACTTGTACAATTGCTTGAATTTATCAACTAGATTGATACATGTTTCTGTTTTGAAATCCATGTTGTAAATGAATTAGTGTCAATAAAAGCAGCATGCTTTCTTGTTTATCTGCAGAGTGTCTACCTTCCGCCGTGGATATAAGTTCAGCTTTACATTGCTGTAGCCATAAAATTACACTGGAAAGGGAAGCACACATTAATTAAATCTAACCTAAAGTCAGTCCCTGGGATAGGTTATTTCTGCACTGACAGTGTTTTCTCCTGTGTAAGCTGCCTCACATCACCATCCTTGTTCAATGTATTCTTGACTGAAGTGCTACCTAAGCCGTGATGATTAGTACAGAGAGACATAAATGTGTGAGCAAATAAGATATCATCCAGAAGACAAAATAAATCCTATTTATAAGACAGAATATAACCAATATGTTCTTATTATAACATAAGGAAAATCTCACTAATGTTTTCTATTTTGTGTTCAAATCCATTCTTATTCTTGTCTACCAATATTTAAAACTTAGTTGATGTTGTGCTGTGATTGCGAAGGTGAAATGAATAGATTAGGAGTTGCACAGCTGTTTACGGTTTTGGTTTATAGCTCTGGGACATCCCATTCTGGAGACATTCCGTTCCAGTTCATTTTAACAGTAATTAGAAGTACCCCCACAACGAGGTACTTGCTGTTGGAAACAACTTCATTAGTTTGGGTGATTTTATTGGTTTCCTTTAGGGTGAGGAACTAGGACTAATAGTTGTAATTTAATAGGAAAATTACTGAAGCAAGAAAGATTCCACTGAATCTTAAATGAGGCATTAGACAGAAGTTTCCTTTCCAAATAATAAAATATAAGAGAGCCACGTTTACCTTAAAAATTCTTATATAAATGATACGAATTAGCATAAAAGAACAATTTTGGTTAAATGTTTAAATATTGCTTAAATAAAACATTAAGTATACATTCAAAAAAAACAGGTAAAATTGGCAAAAATTTATCCATTTAAAGGATTCTTCTTCACAGTTTAAAATGAGGTAAAGCCAGCACAGTTGGCCTTTGGAAAATCTGTCTTCCTTTAGATAAAAAAGTTAATTCACTTTTCTAAGCCTGCTCTTTTTTCTTGTTTACATTCTTTTATTTCCCTATCTTTTTTCTCCTCACATATCAGCTCCCTAAGTAGCAAAACTTTCTTTGTCACTAAAAGGATTAATGGGTCAATATTATCACTTTCGGTACACACATGATTCTCTATCTGCCAAACACATTATAATCATTTAGGAATCTTTCCTCCCACTTCCAATGCAGTGTGGCTCAGCATTACTTTCACTATTTTATACATGACAAAATGGACCCAGAGAGGAATTTACACAAGATTTCAAAGCAAATTAGCAGCAAATTAGTAGTCTGAGAAATAACCTTCTATCCTTTTCTTGGAGACTACATCATGACACCACCATCATTTGGACACAATGCTCTTTTATTATAATAGAATGTTTTCAAATTTCAAAATGTGTGGAGTTCATAATGCCTGGGTTCTAAAAAATAGAAGCAAATATAGGAGATTATTTATATTTTGGCTTCAAAACAGTCCTCCAGGTACAAATGATAATCTTCTATCAAAGGTGTGTCTCAAGATCTATGGAGCAGGGACTATGTCTGTCATGGTGATCTGTATACCCTAAGTATGCAACACAGTGTCTGAGTATAGCTATTTTTCCACAAATATTGGTTGAATATATACGATGACAAATTAAAGAATAAATAAACTGTGAGCAACCCTACTGATCTTCAGTAGTTAGGGTTTCCTTCACTTTTTTGAAAAGCATGGGGTCTATGACCATATTTCCCACCTCATTTCCACATTTTACACTCCCAATCATTCCTTCCTGTTTCAATCCAATTTCCATCTTCTCCACATTCCCCTTCCCTACCATGCAGGACTGAAAAATAACAAACTCTTTCCCAATTATGTTTTTTCATCTGTATTAAGTGATTTCTCACTTTGAAATTTCTAAGATCTTAGATCAGGAGACATTACTGACATTGAGTGGAAATCCAAAGTCACCATTTTAGATTGAATGATTTAGATTTCAAAAGAAAAATACAGGAAAAGAATAGGTTATTTGGAGTGACTAAACACTTCCCTATGGGTAATAGTACCATTTCCTAAGAAAGTCATGTAGAAAACTAAGAAAAGGAGAAGACAAAGGAGAAACTGGGGACCACTCAGGAGAAGATGTAATTTGTAAAAAGACTAACTCCTTAGATGTCTTCTCTTTGAAGTCTTGGGCAAAGGATCATGTTTTATATACTGTTGACTGTTTTGATGTCATATTGTAATTCCCTTTTGAAATTATTGCAAGTCTTCAGTAAAGAATTTCAAATACTCTTACACAGTCTACTACAATAGTCCCAGTACACCCAAAGGGAGAAGGTTGTAAATGGGAAAGGAATACTTTTCCCTCCCCCATCTTCACACTGACTCCAGTGGGGGACAGACATCATTCCCATAGACTTCTGGGAAGATGGCCAAGTAGGAGGCTCCTAAGATCACTTTGTCCCAGAGACACACCTAGACAACAGGCACATCAGTGCAGCTAACCCAGAAAACCACCAAGATACTGGCAGAACAGACTTTCCACAGTTAATTGTAGAGATGAGGCCACATCAAAAAGTTAGGAGGGGTGGAGATACAGTCGGGAATCAAAATTCTGGCAAGACTCCATAAATGGGAGGGACAAAACAAGAATGAAGGGAGAGTACCAGACCCCAAATCAGTCCCCACACACTTAGGGGACCTACACTGGAAAGATGAGTCCCCATAACATTTGGCTTTGAAAACCAGTGTGTCTTAACTTCTCAAGTTTTTACAGCCAGCAGGGATTAAATCCAGGTACTTTAAAAATCATCAGGTCTAGCTCTGGCAAAACTAGAGGGCAATAGAAAACTAAGTCCCCACTCTTAAAAAGATACCATAACAAACAACCCCACAGAGATATAGCTGAGAAGCAACAGCTTGAAAAGCACCTGCAGTATATGTGAGATTTATTTACTAATCTCAGAACATGTACTGGAGAGGCAGGGATTTTTGGAGACTTCTCCAAGAACAAAAGAACTGGCAGGTGCCATTTCTCTCCTCACCAAGTCTAGATAGCTGGATACTTGCAGGAACTAGTGAGAATACTCCACCTATCTTGCTAACAGTACACACCCCACCCCTTTGGATCAGCCCCATCCAATCTGCCCTACTCAGAAAGAGTCCCTGCAAAGCAGTTCCTCATCTCCTCCTGCAAGCAGCCCTGGCAAGGATGGGCACCACTCCAAAATGACTCCTCTCCAGGGGAAAGGGGAAAATAACCACACACCAATTCAACTGCAGCCCGAGCAATTAAGTCTTATAACTGGCAGTACAGAGAGAGTGCCAAGCCTATCAGTGCATCAGCAGCCACTGACTGCCAGCCTCACCTACCAACAAAAATATCTTGGGAGCAGCACAGAGAGAGAGCTCTATATTTGGGGTCACTGCAGCCCTGGCAGACAGAATGGGGGCAGGCATCTAAACTGCTGGCCTTGCCCACCAATGAAAGCCTTTCAAGGTACAATGTGGGGAGAGTACCCTGCAGTTTGGTGTGACCACAGCAACCAGCAAGTGGGCTGAGGGTAGGCATCTGGTCTGACTACCGACATAACCCAACTACAAGTTCATTGTGGCCCCAGACTATCCCTTTAATAGTACAGGGAACAAACCTGGTCCACAATAGGCAAAGTGGGCTACTGCAGCTGACTAGACTAAAGACAAACATAGCTTAACCATAACGGTAGTGTGAACACAGTCCACATAGGAGACACAAAGCACCTGGTTCTGGTGAACAGAGGACATTGTGCTACAGGGCATGACAGGACCTCTCTTTAATAAAGCCACTACTTTTCAAGATCAGGAGATGTTGCTGACTTTCTTAATATATAGAAACAAACACATAGAGTTAGCCAAAATGATGAGATAGAGGAGTATGTCTCAATTGAAAGAACAGGACAAAACCGCAGCAAAAGAGCTAAATGAAACAGAAACAAGCAATATGCCAAATAAAGAATTCAAATGGTCAATAAAGATACTTACTAGACTTAAGGAAAGAGTGGAGGATCTCAGTGAGACTTTCAACAAAGAGGTAGAAAATATTAAAAAAATCCAAGATGAAGAACTCAACAACTGAAATTAAAAGAGAGAATCAATAGCAGATTCTGGAGAGAATCAATAGTAGATTAGAGGAGACATAAGAACAGATCAGTGAGCTGGAAGACTGAGTATTGGAAAGCAACCTGGCTGAACAGCAAATATATATATATACTATGTGTATGTAGTATATATATTAAGAATAGGTTAAGGGAACCCAGTGACATCATCAAGCCTAACATTCATATTATAAGGTCCCAGAAGGAGAAGGGAGAGAAAGGGGGCAGAAAATTTATTTGAAGAAATAATAGCTGTAACTTTTCCTAATATGAGGAAAGAATTAGACATCCAGATCCATGAGGCACACAGACCCCGCCCCCAAAATCAACCCAAGGAGCTCCAACCAAGACACATAATTAAAATGGCAAAAACTAGTGATAAAGAGAGAATATTTAAAGCATCAAGAGAAAAGAAAACAGCTACATACAAGGGAAACCCCATAAGTCTATCAGCTGATTTTTCAGCAGAAACTTTGCAGGCCAGAAGAAAGTGTCCTGATATATTCAAAATCCTTAAAGGAAAAATGTAGAATGAAGAAAACTCTATCCAACAAAGCTATCATTTGGGAATAGAAGGAGAGATATAGTTTCCCAGAAAAACAAAAGTGAAAAGATTTTATTAACACTAAACCATCCTTAGAAGAAATTTTAGGGGAATTCATTGAGTGGAAAGAAAAGGCCATAATTAAGAGTAAGCAATTTACAAAAGAAAAAATTTCACAGGTAAATATGAACATAATAAAAGTAGTAGATTTTTCACTTACAAACCAGTATGGAGGTTAAAGCACAAAAGCAGTAAAATCAATTATATCTAAAAAATCAGTAAATAGATTCACAAAATAAAACGATGTAAAGTACGACATCATATACATAAAACACGAAGGGGGCATAAAATTTTAATGATTTTAGAATGGGCTCAACTTAAGCAACCATCAACTTAATATAGGCTTATACATGCATAAGATGTTATTTACAAACTGAATTATAACCACAAATCAAAAATCTGTAATAGATGCACAAAAAAATGAAGAGAAAAGAATAGAAGCATATCACCAAAAAAACCATTAAAACACAAGTGAAGAGAGCAAGAGAAGAAAGGACCAGAGAAGATCTACAGAAACAGCCATGAAACAAGTAACAAAATTGCAGTAAGTACATACTTATTATTATTTTGAATGTAAAAACTAAATCAAATATCAAAATACAGAGGGTGACTGAATGGAGAAAAGAACAAGACCCATCTATATGCTCTGTACAAGTGACCCACTTCAGATCCAAAGACACATGCAGATTGAAAGAAAAGAGATGAGGGTGCCTGCGTGGCTCAGATGGCTAAATGTCTGCCTTCGGCTCAGGTCATGATCCCAGGTCCCCACATTGGGCTCCTGGCTCAGGGGGGGAGTCTGCTTCTCTCTCTCTCCCTCTGCCTCTCTCCGTGCTCATGCTGTCTCTCTCTGTGTATCTCCGTGTCTCAAATGAATAAATAAAATCTTCTAAAAAAAAGAAAGAAAGAAAAGAGATGGAAAAATGTTTTTCATACAAATGGAAGAAAAAAAAAATCTGGGGTAGCAACACTTAAAATGGACAAAATAGACTTTAAGACAAAGACTATAACCAGAGACAAAGAAGGACACTACATAATGATAAAGGGAAGTATCCATATGATCCAGTAAATTCCACTACTTAGTATTTACCCCAAGAAAAGAAAAACACTAAATGGAAAAGATAAATGCATCTCTATGTTTATAGCAGCATTATGTATAATAGCCCAGATATGGAAGCAACTCGAGTATCTATCCATAGATGAGTGGATAAAGAAGAAATGGTATATATATGCAATGGAATTTTATTCAGCCATACAAAAACAATGAAATCTTGTCATTTCCAACAATATGGATCGACCTAGAGGATATAATGCTAATGAAATAAGGCGGTCAGAGAAAGATGAATACCATATGATTTCAGTCATATGTGGAATTTAAGAATCAAAATGAAAGAACAAACAAAGAAAAAAGAGACTAATAAAAAAAGACTCTTAAATACAGAAAACAAACTGAGGGTTGACAGAGGGGAGGTGAGTTGGGAGATGTGTGAAGTAGATAAAGGGGATTAAAAGTTACTTACCTTGATGAGCACTGAGAAATGGATAGAACTGTTCAATCATTATATTGAACACCTAAACCTGATGTAACACTGTTAATTATACTTGAATGAAAACAGAAACAAAACAAAAAAATATCATTCTCAAACTTGACCTAAGAAACAAGTGCTAACCAGCACAATGGAAAAGGTAGTCCTCAAAAGAAGTGGAAGAATTTCCCCAGTGTGTATAACTCAAAAGAACAAATAAGACAGAAATAGCTAATTATCCATTAAACAGTAGTATATTCCTAAACCTATGAAAATGGTGGCACTGCATAGACTACAAAAAAAGAAAGAAAGAAAGAAAAGAAAAGAAAATTCTAAGTCTGAAAACAAAAGAGCAAAGAGAATTTGCTTGTAGCTGAGTGTCCATCTTGAATGTTAGCAAAATAAGAGATTCTATATGTAATAACAGTAATAACAAGCTAATTTTAATATGTAATTTAAGATGGTCTAGTATGAACACAAGAAAATACACAATTGTGTATAACAAGTGGCTCACAGCAAGTTCATGTGGCTATTATATAATAAAGATAATTCTACTCTTAATTGCTAAAACTTTAGAACTAAGATGATAGATGTAGTTCATTATTATAACTGAAATTCCAGAGCATGAACCTAAAATAAGTTCTATACAACTCAGACACTGTTTCATTATATGTCAAGGGTTAATTTGTTAGGTCCATGTTTTTATGTGCATATGAATCAGTTTAATAATAAGAAAAAATTTACTAAAACTTTTTATTCTTTCAATTATTCTTCAGATTAGCTCATAACCCCAAATACCCCTCCCAATTCTTTAGATTGGATATGTCAATCAGTTATTGCAACAATTATGCTGCAAAACAAATTACCTTAACACAGTGACATAAAAAAACTAAGCAATTTTCCCTCACAGGTCTGCAGGTCAGCTGGGCTTTGACTTTTCTAAACTGGGCTTAGAAAGCTTGGCTCCAAGCTGTGGTATGGGTCCTGGTCTGTTCCATGTTTGTCATCTTCCTTTGACCAGTGGCTGCCCAAGTCATATTCTCTTTTGGTGAAAGTCAGAAGCTCAAGAGGGAGAGCAAGCCCAACCATACAAATCCTTTCAAGCCTCCAGGAAATTTGCCATCTCTAACATACTTTAACCAAAACAGTATTATGGCAAGCCCAATGGCAAGAAAGCAGAGAAGAATACTCTTTCCATAAAGTGAATATTTCCTAATCAATATTTAATATACCACAGTGAGGAAAGAATTTATCACTGGAAATAAATGTGTTACAAGCTCAATAAGTGAGGAGAGTTGGAACTGCAGGAAAAGGATCTTTAAAATGTGGGAAAGCATTTTTTCCTTAAAAGGGGCATACCTCCCTTTAGAAAAGTCCAAGAGCATTTAGAGTAAAAATTATAGTAAACAGTAAGTGAAATAAAATTTGTATTAATTCATTTAATGAGCACCCTAGCATGTGTCAAGCACTTCACCAGGCACTGAAGAAAGAAAGAGGAAGAGTACAGGAACTTCTCTATGAAGTTGACGGAACACACAGGAGCAGTGAATTGTTATTTAAAATATGGAGACTGAAATGGCAAATAGCACATCACAAAGAGTGAGTGAGAGCAAGTGGAAGCATCAACATTAGTTATACAAGGGTTCTCATGGCAGAATCAGGAGTCAAGGACACACACCCTTGCAATATGAGAGGCATGAGGGACATGGAATATGGTATTTATTACTACAAGGACTTTCCACACAGAGGTCTTGGAGCCACAGAGGAAACTGAGACTAAGTTCCAGGACACTGTCGTCGTATGAGACCCTATTTCAATTCCAGCTTGGGAACAATAAAAACAGCTGTGTTTACTTTAGTTTATATCCAGAAAATACATTATTTCAAATTACTGACTTGAAGGAAAATTGTTGAGGCATATTTCAGAGCAGCCTTTTTGGATAAAATGACAACGGAATAATTTTGTTTTATCCATAGATAAACAGACAGGTGGAAACATGGCATCAAGCTATTTTTTTCCTAGACATAGTATGAGTTCGCTGTGAATGAACTCTGAGGCTCCTTTCTTGGATCCTATGTAATAATAGCTTTGTCATTGTCATAGTCATCAACATCATGACTGCCAACATTTTTCTGAGTAGCAGATACTGTATTAAGTGTCTGACCTGTATCAGCTCATTAAACTCCAACCATATGAAATATGTATTATTATTTCCCTTTAAGGAAGGAATTCTGTGTCAGAATAACTTGTCTAAGATCAGGCAACTAGCAAATGGGAAAGTCAAACTTTAAACTCAGGTGTAGTCTGATGTCAAAGCATCAGCATTAAAATGATTTATTACACATTTTCCAGATATATAATACAAGTATTACTTGGATTTGGGTTATAACTACGAGGTACCATGACTGAAGCATCAAATCAAGTTTTGATTAAATCTGTAGAACACTTCAGTGAGGAGAGGTGAGAGTTAATGTGCTCTCTAAATTTAACAATTTAATAGAGTTTTTTTCAGACTATTAAATGGAAAATGAAGCTCATAGTATGAGAGTTGTCTTTCATTGATCAAATAATGTGTTGTGATGATTTACACAGGTGCTACCATAAGCTTTAGTGCACAATAAAAGCCCAGTTGACATTATATTGAACAGCTCACTCTGATAGTCTCAATAATAAGAATTTCCCAGCCCCTTCATTGATAAGAGATGTGAGAATAAATTGAAAGGGGACAAAACTTTAATATAATACAAAGAAAATAAAGAAATGCTGCCCAAATATATATAATAAGGATTCTACAAAGCAGGATTTTGTTATCTGAATAGTAAGGCAATAGAAAAAAATCTTTTTAGAAAATGATCTTTGATTCTTGCTCAAAAGAAGGAAATGAAAGAAATCTGCCTGTCTTTTTGGCGGATCCTTCTACTCTTGTTAAATATATGACAAATTTAATAATTTATGTCCAACATAAGAAGGTGCTGGTTTCAGTAGTAAAACCTTAACCAATTTTACTCCAGCAGCAAACACTTAACATATTTACTCCAAAAATACTATGAGTAAATTACAAAAAAAAAATAAGCACACATCTTAAATCAAATGTTTAAAAGTTATAAGAAAATGTCAGGAATAAAATATAGTCATAATTCTGTTGTTTACCATTTGCCTTCTTTCTAAAAAATATTCCTTTATAAAATTCCTTTATTAGTTTTGTTAGTATAGGCATATCTGTTCCTTGAACTTCTGAGATGGTTTTTCCCCTGTTGCATTCAAATTAGCATATTTTCTGATTTTAATCCTTACCATGCTCTTCCTCTTGCTTCTCTCAAATCTGATAGTTCCTTATAGGACACTCACCAATAACTTTATCTTCCTTTGCAACCTTTTTCATCCACAGATTTTCTCAGTGCCATTTTTTCCTGGGAAATCTGGATCAATTGCATTATCATCTATATCAGTTATCAAAAAAATTGTTTCTATATTCTTTTTTTTCTTTTGTCTATGGATTTTCTTGACCTAAATAACTTAAAATCACTTTAAGGTGAAAATCTTTTTCTCATCACTACACTTCTTCCCACAAACAAGTTATCCACAACAATAGTAAAATGACTCTGGTCATTATACAACCATAGTGTTTTAGGTTCATCATTTATAACCTTCAATAGTAATCAAAACTCACTCACTAGCAAGTGAAGGAAGCTCAACTCAAACTATCTTAATTTAAAAAAAAAAAAAATGTGTTTTATTGTTTAACTGAGACATCCAGAGGTGGAACTGGCCTCAGGCAAATTTGGAACTAGAGATTAAAAGATGTCATAAGGCATATTTCTCTTACTCTCGTTCTCTTTCTCTCCCTGTCTCTATTTTAAGCTTGTTTCCCTCTTTATGTTAGAAGTGTTTGCTGTGACTACAGACTTCATTTATGAAGCTAATGAGGATGGTCACTGGCAATTCCTCATTTTTAATATCTAGCTTCCAACTACAACAAAAAGATAGAGGTTTTTGTTTTGTAGCTATTATTGATTTAACATCTATATACCAATACAAATACTAATACCAAGGAAGGTCTCTGATAAGTCAGCTGGCTCAGTGACACATATTGGCTATTCACCATTCACTATTGCCAAAGGCATAAGATATTATGATTCGTCAATCCTAGGATCCATGTCTGGTAGAGAGGGAGGACATACCACCTTAATTGACATCTCACTGGAAGGAGCTTGTGCACACATCTGTGCCCCAGCTTTGATGGCTATAGCCTGAGGAATGGGCCACAGATTACCTGGCTTTCATAGCCAATAAGGCTTCAATTCATGAGTACCACAGTAATGTAGCAAAAGCAAGCAATTATTAACTAGTTACTCCCCTAGAGAGAAAGCAAGAACATGCATTGCCCAGTCTTTCCCTGAAGAAAAACACTTTCCCTGGCTTATCTGCATATTTTTAAACTTGCTGAACTGAGGGCAACAGATCTAATCAGCTTGAATCAAGGTGCTGACTGTAATCATCTTTTGGACAATGATGTGTCTTGGCACACCCTCTGTTACTGGGAGTAACTAAAATCAAAGGAGGCAGGGGCGCCTGGGTGGCTCAGTCGGTTAAGCGTCTGCCTTCTGCTCAGGTCATGGTCCCGGGGTCCTGGGATTGAGCCCCGCATCGGGCTCCCTGCTCAGCGGGAAGCCTGCTTCTCCCTCTCCCACTCCCCCTGCATGTGCGCTCTTTCCCTCTCTCTCTCTCTCACTGTCAAATAAATAAATAAAATCGTTAAAAGAAATAAAAAAATAAAAAATAAAATAAAATCAAAGGAGGCAGCTTGGACAATCATGAAGGTTAGAGAAACAATAAGGAGCACAGCTGGGGTGACTGATGAGGTCACTCTGTCAAGACTGGGAGGGGTAGCTGTTTTATCTATTGCACAGAAACCAACACAGAGAGTCAAGATTAATGAAGAAATGAGTATGTTTGAAACAAAAGAACACAGTACATATCCAGAAACCAAGCTTAATGAAATAGAGTTAAGTGATATAACTGAAAGAGATTTCAAAATAATGATGATAAAGATACTCACCAAGTCAGGAGAGCAATGTATGAACAAAGCAAGATTTCAACAAAGAGATAGAAAATACAAAAAACAACATACAGAAATCACAGAGCTGAAAAATACAATAACTGAACTAAAAAATTCCATAGAGGATTTGAACAGCAGACTAGATAAAGTGAAAGAAAGGATCAGAGAACCTAAATATAGGGCAGTGGAATACACTGAGAGAAGCAAAAAGAAAAAAAAAGAATTAAAGACTGAAGATAGCTCAAAGGATTCATAGGACAATATCAAGTAGGTCAATATATGCATTATAGAAGACCCAGAAGCCAAAGAGAGAGAGAAAAGGACAGAAAGCTTATTCAGAGAAATAATGGCTGAAAACTTCCCTAACCTAGGGAAAGAAACAGATATCCAGATCCAGGAAGTCCAAAAATTCCCAAATAAGAAGAATCCAAAGAGAAACATTAAAATTAAATTGTCAAAAATTAAAGAAATATAATAATTAAATTGTCCAAATTTAAAGACAGGGAGAGAATCTTAAAAGAAGCAAAAGAACAACTTATTATATATAAGGAAATCCCCATTGACCATCAGCAGATTTTTTAGTAGAAAATTTTCAGGCTAGAAGAAATTTATCATGATAAATTCAAAGTACTTTAAAACACACACACACACACACACACACACACACACACACACAAACCCTGCCAACAAAGAATACTTTACCTAGCAAAGTTGTCCTTCAGAACTGAGAGTTTTCCAGACAAACAAAATCTGGAAGAGATCATTACCACTAGACCAGCCTAAAAAGAAATGTTAAAGGAGTTCTTCAAGATGTAACAAAGGATGCTAGTTATCAACAAGAAAATATGAAAGTATAAAATTCACTGGTAAAGATAAATATACAGTTAAATTTCAAATACTCTAATAGGTAATGGTGGTGGGTATATATAATTACAACTCCAGTATGAAGGTTAAAAGACAAAAGTATTAAAAATAACAATAATTAATATAATGTGTTAATGGATACTCAATGTAAAAAAGATGTAAATTGTAGCCAAACTGTGGAAAGAGCCAAGATGCCCTTCAACAGATGAATGGATAAAGAAGATATGGTCCATATATACAATGGAATATTACTCGGCCATCAGAAAAGATGAATACCCAACTTTTACATCAACATGGATGGGACTGGAGGAGATTATGCTAAGTGAAATAAGTCAAGGAGAGAATGTCAATTATCATATGGTTTCACTTATTTGTGGAACATAAGGAATAACATGGAGGACATTAGGAGAAGGAAGGGAAATATGGGGGGGCGGGGAATTGGAGGGAGAGATGAACCATGACAGACTATGGACCTGAGAAACAAACAGGATTTTAGAGGGGAGGGGGGAGGGGGGATTGGTTAGCCCGGTGATAGGTATTAAGGAGGGCACATACTGCATGAAGCACTGGGTGTTATACGAAAACAATGGATCGTGGATCACTACATCAAAAACTAATGATGTATTGTATGGTGACTAACATAACATAATAAAATTTTTAAAAAAAAGATGTAAATTGTGACATCAAAAACAAAATATGGGAGGGGGAGTGTAAAAATAAAGAGCTTTTGTATGCATTCAAAGTAAAGCTGTTATTAACTTAAAATAAACTGTTATATTTTATTTGGCCTCATGTTATTAACCACAGGGGAAAAGCCTATAATAGATACACAAAAGATAAAGAAAAAGGGATCAAAGCATACCACTATGGACTCATTAAGTCACAAAGGAAAAGAAAAGGAGAGGAAGAAAGGAATAGGGGAATTACAAAACAATTAGAAAAAAATTAAGGCAATAGTAAATCCATACCTATCAATAAAAATGTAAATGGACTAAATTATGTTTTTAATAAAACATAGAGTGGCTGATGGATTTAAAAAAAGACAAAGCTATATGTTGCCTATAAGAGACTCACTTAAGCTTTAAGTACACACAGAGATTGAAAGTAAAGAGATGGAAAAAGATATGTCACGTAAATGGAAACAAAAAGGGAGCAGAAGTAGCTATACTTAGGCAAAACAGAGTTCAAGCTAAAGACTATAACAAGAGAAAAAGAAAGTCATTATATAATGAAAAAGGACTTAATTCATCGAAGTTAAAATATTTTTAAGTATTTATGCATCCATATAGGAGCACCTAAATATATAAAACAAATATTGCTAGATCTGAAAGGGGAAACAGAGAGCAATACAATAATAATAGGGGACTCCAAAACCCCACTTTCAATAGTGGATAGATCATCCAGACAGAAAATCAATAAGGAAACAATGACAAGGAACACAGAAAAACAGATGGATTTAACGGATATATATAGAACATTCCATCCATCAGCAGCAAAATGCACATTTTTTCTTAAAGGCACATGAAATATTCTGCAACATAGATGTTTGTTAGGCCAAAAAACAAGTCTTAATAGATTTAAGAAGATTGAAATCATATCAACGTTTTATCTGACCACAATGGTAAGAAACTGGAAATCAGTTAGAAGGAGAAAACTAGAAAACTCACAAGTGCATGTAGATTAAATAACATGTTCCTGAAAAACCAATGGGTGAAAAGGAAATCAAAAGAGAAATAAAAAAATAACTTGAGAAAATTAAAATGGAAACACAACATACCAAAAGCTATGGAATGCATCAAAAGCAGTGCTAAGGCAGAGAGTTATAGGGATAAACATCAATGTTGAGAAAAAAAATCAAGCCCAAGAAACAAGTTATCTTTACACCTCAAGAACTAGGAAAAGAAGAACAAACTAAGCCCAAATTTAGCAGAAAAGAAGAAATAGCCAAGATCAAAGTGGAAATAAAGGGAATAGATAAAAAGATAATAGAAAATATCAATGAAACTAAAAGCTGTTTTTTTTAAAAAAGATAAACAGAATAGACAACTCTTCAGCTAGACTCACTGAGAAAAAAGAGAGAGAACCTAAATAAATAAAATTATAAATGAATTATGACCTTGAAAAAGAAAAGCAAAGTTGAAGGCATCACAATTCCAGACTTCAAGTCATATTAAAAAGCTATAGTGATCAAGACAAAGCTATGGTGCTGGCACAAAAATTGATACATAGATGAATTGAACAGAATAGAAAATCCAGAAATGAACCCGCAACTATATGGTCAATTAATTTTCAACAAAGCAGGAAAGAATATCCAATGGGAAAAACACAGTCTGTTCAACAAAGGGTGTTGGGGACAGCAGCATGCAAAAGAATGAAACTTTCTTACACCTTACACAAAAATAAATTCAAAATGGATTAAAGACCTAAATGGGAGACTTGAAACCTTAAAAATCCTACAGGAGAACACAGGCAATAATCTCTTTGACATCAGCAATAGCAACTTCTTACCAGATATGTCTCCTGGGTGAGGAAAATAAAAGCAAAAATAAATTACTGGGACTTCATCAAAATAAAAAGCTTCTGCAGAGCAAAGAAAACAATCACTAAAACTAGAAGGCAACTTACGGGATGGCAGAGGATATTTGCAAGTGACATATCTGATAAAAGGTTAGTGTCCAAAATATTAAGAACTTATAAAATTCAACACCCCCAAAATGAATAATCCTATTTAAAATAATGGGCAGAAGATATGAATAGACATTTCTCCAAAGAAGACATACAGATGGCCGATAGACACATGAAGATACTCAACCTCACTCATCATCAGGGAAATACAAATCAAAACTATAATGACCTCACACCTGTCAGAATGGCTAAAATCAACAATACAAGGAAAAACAGATGTTGGTGAGGATGCAGAGAAAGGGGAACCCTCTTGCATTGTTGGTGGGAATAGCAAACTGGTGCAGCCGCTCAGGAAAGCAGTATGGAAGTTCACAAAAAGGTAAAAATAGAACTACCCTATGATGATGTTTATAGCAGCATTATTTACAATAGACAAATTATGGAAACAGCCCAAGTGTACATCGACTGAGGAGTGGATAAAGAAGAAGGGTATATCTACATACAATGGAATTTTACTTAGCCACAAAAAAGAATGAAATCTTGGCATTTGTGATGACAACATGGATGGAGGTAGAGAGTATTATGCTAAACAAAATAAGTCAGTCAAAAAAAAAAACCAAGTACCATATAATTTCACTCATATGTGGAATTTAAGAAACAAAACAAAGGGGGATAAAGAAAGAGATGGAGGGGGAGGAGCTAGATGGTGGAGGAGTAGGAGACCTAAATTTCGTCTGGTCCCAGGAATTCAGCTAGATAGGTATCAATCCATTCTGAACACCTACGAACTCAGCAGGAGATCGAAGAAAAGAATAGGCGCAACTCTCTGAACAGAAAAGCGACCACTTTCTGGAAGATAGGACGTGCGGAGAAGTGAATCCGAGGTGATATTCGGGAAGATAGATGGCGGGGGAGGGGGCCTCCGTCAGCCACTTCTGGCAAGTGATAGAGCCGCGGAGCACAAAATTGGAAGTTTTAGAAGTCTGCTTCGCTGAGGGATGTTGTTCCAGTGGCTAAGTGAGGGGTGGAACCCTTGCTGGGACACTGTGGTCTCAGGAGCCTCGGGGTCACAGAAAGACTGGGGGTGCCTGAGTGCCACAGAGCTCCCAGGTATCGGAGTGGGGAAGCTGGCTGCAGAGACGGAGCTGAGGAGTGGGCTCTCAGCTCGGCATTGCCATAAACCGTGATCCACGGCACAGTCGGGCCACTGCTCTTCCAGCAGGGACCCAACAAGCAGCAGATCTAGGGAGACTCCCCTTCCTCCTCCGGGAGGAACGGCATGGGAGCGCACCACAGGGATCTGCTGGGTTTTTCGACAAAGCAGGAAAGAATGTCCAATGGAAAAAAAGACATTCTCTTCAACAAATGCTGTTGGGAAAATTGGACAGCCACATGCAGAAGAATGAAACTGGACCATTTCCTTATACCACACACAAATATAGATTCAAAATGGGTAAAAGACCTAAATGTTAGACAGGAGTCCATCAACGTCCTAAAGGAGAACACAGGCAGCAACCTCTTCGACCTCAGCCACAGCAACTTCTTCCTAGAAACATTGTCAAAAGCAAGGGAAGCAAGGGCAAAAATGAACTCTTGGGACTTCATCAAAATAAAAAGCTTTTGCATAGCAAAAGAAACAGTCCATAAAACTTAAAGACAACTGACAGAATGGGAGAAGATATTTGCAAATGACATATCAGATAAAGGGCTAGTATCCAAAGTCTATAAAGAACTTATCAAACTCAACACCCAAAGAACAAAGAATCCACTCAAGAAATGGGCAGAAGACATGAACAGACATTTCTGCAAAGAAGACATCCAAATGGCCAACAGACACATGAAAAAGTGCTCAACATCGCTCGGCATCAGGGAAATCCAAATCAAAAGCTCAATGAGATACCACCTCACACCAGTCAGAATGGCTAAAATTAACAAGTCAGGAAACGACAGATGTTGGCAGGGATGCAGAGAAAGGGGAACCCTCCTACACTGTTGGTGGGAATGCAAGCTGGTGCAGCCACTCTGGAAAACAGTATGGAGGTTCCTCAAAAAGTTGCAAATAGAGCTACCCTATGACCCAGCAATTGCACTACTAGATATTTACCACAAAGATACAAAGGTAGTGATCCAAAGGGGTATGTGTACCCCAATGTTTATAGCAGCAATGTCCACAATAGCCAAACTGTGGAAAGAGTCAGGATGTCCATCAACAGATGAATGGATAAAGAAGATGTGGTATATATATACAATGGAATATTATGCAGCCATCAAAAGGAATAAGATCTTGCCATTTGCAACGACGTGGATGGAACTGGAGGGTATTATGCTGAGCAAAATAAGTCAATCAGAGAAAGACATGTATCATATGATCTCACTGATA